>NC_139933.1:19635885-19728386 GCF_963514095.1 Eutrigla gurnardus | reverse complement strand
GAGCTGCAATTGTTTTGAACTAAGTGGTAACACTTGGCCGTCCACACGTATCAAAACAATCTTTTTTCTACGTTTTTCCCTGGCGTTGTTTCAAGAAAATATGCGTCCACACGAATCCACTGTAAAAGACTGTAGTTCATATTCCAGGCCTATATGTGGCGCTGTTTCTGCTACAAAAATACACCAAAAACACAGAAGAAGAGACGGAGCATGGGTAGAGTCCACAGTGGCGACAACGGAAGTTCAAAACGCCGGCCGATCACGTGGTCCATGTAGGCTCCAAAAGTTCCCGGAAGTGCTTGGCGGGCAATTGAAAAACACTAGGAAAACCACGACGATCGGTAAATAATGGTCAATAAATGCTTTGCGTTGCAACATGTATATTCTTGTGTTAATTGATTTGAACTCCGTTAAGTTTATCAACTTAACTTTACTGTACAGTCGTTGAAAAGTCGTAATATTTTCTCTTTTTCTTAACTTTCAGATTTGAGTGAGGAGAAAGGTGACTAACAAAGATTTGCCCATTGACTGCACATTAGGTCTGGACTCGTAACAACATTATGATAACTGTATTCTAATATGAAATCCATGGCAAATAAATTACACTTTGATTTGAATTCACTATAAATCACTATTTCTATCACTATGTGTTAACTATTCTTCCTCATCTCAAACTTACTCTACTCAGTGATGCACAATAAATCAGTAGCACAATAAATCACAGTCTTGTTTTTCCCAAAAGCACTTAATACCACAATAAATTCCTTAAAACAGTATGTAAAGAAGTGAAACAGATCAGCATGTTAAGCTGTTTGTGTCCTTTTCACTATGTAGTCCTTGACAGTCTTCACGATGGTGTGCTGTGCTGCATGGGGAATCTCCAATCGCTCTGAGAGGGGTGTCCGCATGTATGGCTTCCCCAAAGACAGGGACAGGTGAAAAGCATGGGTGGTTAAAGTTGGAAGGAGCCATTTAACCACCTACAAAGACACTACTAACAAAAAAATATGCGAGGTAATCATATTCAAACAATGCATTTGCACTTTCGCACACTTTCAAATACCACACCACTGGGAAGTTTAAGATGTTTTTAATTAAAAACAGAACAGAGAACAGGAAAAACAATGCAAAAACCAAGGGAAGTTACATTGTAAATATAACGGGGAAGAAAAAGAAAATGACAGGAAAAAACACTTGAAGGCCATCTTGGAAACAAGACCCAAACCAAGAAGGTGAACATCGGGCAACCCAAGAACAGCTGAAGGTGCTTCAGGACAGTGCTGGACAAGGGTAGAGCTGAGCACAGAGACAACAAAAAATATTTTAGCTCCTAAAAGAAGTCCCACTTCAAATTCTCTCTTTTTCTGTGTCTGCACTCTGCCTTCCTCCTGCAACCTGGGAGGGTGCAGTCTAGTGCAGGAAATGCAAGGCAGAGGGACCTCATACAACAACCCAATCACTTTCAGTTATAGAGATTCACATTTTCTAATCATCAACAGCTTTTCCTGCTCATGGTTAATTAAGTATAATCAGCCACTGATGTGTTACACATTTTGTCAAGTTGCCTCAGGAACTGGATGTGTTTTATGTGTGCAAAGATTTGAAACATATCTACTAAGTGTAATGTGCCATCTGATAGTGTGTATTCAACCACTATGGGATATATGCTAGACATGTTCATAGTGCCGGATACAAGTGAGTTGTTGAGTGTGAGAACTAAGGTGAAGTCACTCTGCAGGCACATTTTGAGGCTGACCAGTTTTTGAAGACCAGCAAGGGCAAGACTAGGCTGAGAGAAGATGCGATAACCACCATCTTTGTGCATCGGCCATCGGATAGTCAGAAAGAGGAGGGCCCCTACTCCACGATGCCCCCCTTCACCTGCAAAGACAGGGTTCTTAGCTGCAGATCACAGCTACTGTATTTTAAGTGACACAGGTAAAATGTATATCAAATCTTGATAAATATACCAATATTTCTTATTTAAAGTGAAACTCTCGCTAAATGCAACCTAGGCTTTTTTGTGAATGTATACGAGTCAAACCTTTGTGTAAAAGCATAATTACGATGAAAGAGGCCCTTTTAAGATTTACCGTATTTTCGTTTTTGGTTCAAACTCATTTTCAATGGGAGTGCTACAGACACTTTCACACTAGCATCAAATCGCTATTTTTAAAACACACGCAACACTTTCGTCGTAATTATGCTTTTGCACGAAGGTTTGACTCAAATTATACATTCACAATTCAATATTTGAAAATAAACAGTTAAATGGCTTCTACTTACACCAGATTCCAAGACTGAGGAAAGAAAGGATGAGCAGAGTGAGAGAAAGGAAAGTGAGATAGAGGAAAGAGAGGACATGGCAGATGAGGAGAGACAGGGAGAGCACACATCAGCCATGCAGAGCAGGACACCACCGCTGACAGAATCACAGCTCCTAAAACAATTGAAACGACAAGAAAATCTAATTAAAAAAACCAGGGCAGCACTGAGAAAATTAAAGAAGGAAAATGCAGTTCTGAAGAGGACAATGAAAATTAGGGACAAAAACATCAAAAAATTTTTAACAAAAGATCAAATTCGAGCATTAAGCAGGCCAACCACAAGAGGGATGAAATGGAGCAACGATACCGTCAAGAAGGCGTTAAAATTTAGGTTTGCTGCTGGTTCCTCTGGCTACAAGGCCTTGCAGGACTTGCAGATTCCCCTGCCAGGAATTAGGACCCTGCAGAGAAGGATGCAGTCAGTTAGGTTTGAGCCTGGTATTTTGACAGAGGTGTTTGACTTCCTCAAACTGAAGGCAGATGGCTTTACAGACCTGGAGAGGGAGTGTGTGTTGACCCTGGATGAAATGGCGATAACACCAAGTGTGGAGTTACACATGCTGTCAGGAAAGCTGTATGGGGATGTGACCTTGCCGGGTCACACAGGGGTAGCAACACATGCGTGTGTGTTCATGTTGGCTGGAAACACAACACGCTGGAAGCAAGTTGTTGCATACCATTTCAGTGGCAATTCTACCAAGGGAGCAGTATACAGGCCAATCATTACTGAAATAATTCAGAGGGCAGCATCCATTGGGCTACATGTCATGAATGTCACCACTGACATGGGTAGCCCTAACCAGGCCATGTGGAAAGCCTTTGGGGTCGACCACAATAAAACATCTGTGACACATCCAGCAACACCAGACAGGCAGCTCTTCTTCATGCCTGATGTCCCACATCTGGTGAAAAATCTTAAAAGTGCCCTTATCCGTGGACAGGTGTTTTCCCTTCCTTCGGATGTAGTCCAAAAACAGAACCTCCCCTCTAACGAGGTTTCTGTGCTCCCAATTAAGGACTTGATTCAATTTCAGGAAGGAATGGCATTGAAACTCGCTCCTCAGCTGACAGCTGCAGCCATTGGACCAAGTCATTTTGACAAAATGAAGGTTGGGCCAGCTCTGCATGTTTTCAGTAGGGCAACAAGTGCTGGGCTGAAATACATGGTGTAGCAAGAAAACCGCCCTGTATCCTACATGACCACAGCATGGTTCCTGGAACAAATTGACAAGTGATTTGCTCTAATGTCATCTAGGCATCCAATTACAGTCTTGAGCAAGCTCAAGATTGATGAATATGACAGGGCCATTACCTTCCTCCAGGACACTGTCCATTTGTTCCGGGGCATGAAGATTGGGCCAAAGGGATGGTGGAAGCCTGTTCAGTCAGGGGTGATCATGGCAACCACATCAATTCTGGCCATACAGGAGGAGATGCTAGCAAGAGGACACAGGTTTGTGTTAACGTCAAGGTTCACTCAAGACTGCCTTGAAAATACATTTAGCTGTGTTAGATCAAAGAATCCTGTACCAACTCCGGTGGAATTCCACCATGCCCTCAGGCTCATATCCGTGGGGCAGTTCCTCACAACCATCAAGTCAGGCAGCTACCAGGAGGATGACAGTAGCTTCTTGGCAGACTTCCTGGACCAAGTGGAGCAAAAGGTCACTCCGTCAGTTAGAGTGGAACAACTGACAGTGGTGGACAGAGCAGCACCTGACCTTACAAAGAGTGACAGGCTACATTGTCCACAAGATCATCAAGTTTGCCAGCATCTGTGAAAACTGCAAAACTGCAACACAGCACAGTGATGACAATCCTGTGGGAGAAAACAGCATGTTGTTGAACTTTAAAGAGTTCAAGTCAGGTGCCCTCTGCCACCCTTCCCAAGAAGCCTATGATGTCATTCACCACATCGAGGAACTGTTCAGGACGAAGACTGGTTCCTCCCTCATGGAGCTTCCAAACGCAGTGGGTGTGTTGGAGAAGGAAGCTCTGGCATTCTCCAGCAGGCTTCCATCATGCTGTGAAATAAAAGAAAAGATAATCTGGCGATTTATTAGGTTGAGGTTGCGGATTGAAGCAAAAAAAATACAAAATGACAGGAAAAAACAACACTTAAAAGATGGCCATCTTGGAAGCAAGAGCCAAACCAAGAAAGTGAAAAAGAACAGTGGCCTAGGTTCAACATCAGCCAACCCCGGAAGAGCTGACAGTGTTTCGGGACAAAGCCAGCATCACTGCCCCTCCACCAACATAACCCCAGCCACCCTCAGTAATCCCCCACCTAACTTCACCCAACCAACAACACTAATCCTCTTCCTACCAGCACCCAATCCACATCACTCCTCCCTTACTATCCAGAACCCAGACAGCACCAGTAATGCTCCACCTACAAGCACCCAACAATCACTGCTCCTCCACCCACCAGAACAAAGCCAAGATAATTAACACTCCATTTGACTGCATCCACCTAGGCTTACAAATCCTCCACCTACCTGTACCCAGAAAATATAACTGCCCCTCCACCAACTACTAGCCCCTGCTATATCACTGCTCCTCCCCAGCCAACATCACGAATCCTCCACCTCCCTGTATCCAGCAAACACCACTGCTCTACCAACTACCAGCCCCTGCTTTATCACTGCTCCTCCCCAGCCAACATCACGAATCCTCCACCTCCCTGTATCCAGTAAACACCACTGCTCTACCAACTACCAGCCCCTGCTATATCACTGCTCCTCCCCAGCCAACATCACGAATTCTCCACCTCCCTGTATCTGGTAAACATCACTGTTCCACCAAGTACAAATCATTAACAAGAGACATGTAACATCCTTGTCATCATCACTCCTGAGCTATAAGATATTTGGTCCTTACTTGTCAGTTCTCCTGATGTGCAGTATGCAGCATCAATGCCGTATGATTACTTGAAATCAACTACATATTCATTACAGTTACTAATATACATACTCATCAACCATGATATAAGGTGCACTTTTGCAATCTAAGACAATCCATTTCAGTTGCTCTGCCATACATTTTTCATTTATCAAACTTATACATTTCTAGTTTTAGCTGGCATTTTCAAAAGGTGATCATTCTGGTTGTTGTTTATTATGGGAGTCATAGTAGATGCTGCTGTGCTGGGGTGCATTATATTCATCAGTGTTCCTGATATTTTCCCCTCTCCATTAAAATACTATAAGGGACTTCCGGTTGGGGATCGGAATGTAGTGGCCGCATTAGCTTTGCTCTCCCATTACTTTTTCAAAAACAATAGCTTTAACTACCCCAAACCTCTTCAAATACGAACCAACGAACAATTAACGTGGTATCTATGTAAAACTGGCAAAATGTCATCGAAACCAGGCAAACAATCCAAGAAAGACGACGCCAAAAAGGTAGAAGCCCATGGCACGTGTGGTGGCTCCTGTGTTGCTAACATAGCTGAACTGCTAGAGTAGCACAGAGAAGCCATCTCATCTGAGTTTAAAATGGCATTTTCATCTCTGGAAGAGAAACTGACTCAAACCCAAGCCACAGTAGAAGATCACGACCAGCGCATCCTCTCGGTGGAGTCAAACGCTAACCTGCTGGAAGAGCGTATGTGTTTACTCGAGGAGAAGTGCACCACGCTAGCTGATAGCAACGCTAAGCTAGCAGCTAAAACAGCGGACCTGGAGGGTCGGAGCCGGAGTAACAATATCAGGATAATCGGGCTGCCAGAGTCGATTGAGGGGCCCCGGCCGACAACTTTCTTTTCAGACTTGCTTGTGGAACTACTCGGCAGCCAAATACTACCAACTCCCCCCGAACTTGACCGGGCACATCGAGCCCTCATCGCCAAACCACCCCCGGGGGGTAAGCCACGGGTTGTTATTATTCGCTTCCACCGCTACCAAGTGCGAGAATTGGTCGTCAGAGAGGCCCGCAAACAGAGAGGTAAACTGCAATACAGGGGGAAACCGGTACTGATTTTCGAGGATTATACACCAGAAGTCCTGGAGCAGCGAACCAGATATCGAGAAGTCATGGCTGAGCTGTACAACTTGGGTCTGAGGCCATCTCTGCTCTTCCCGGCAAGGCTATCGATTGTGCTGAAAGATGGGGCCAGGAGAGGTTTCTCCTCGCCCGAAGAAGCCCGGGTGTTTGCCGCAGCCCACCACCAGCAGCCTGCGGCCCAATCGGGAGTGCCGTGAACGAAACAAAAGGGACAAACAACTCATCTGGTTACAACGTAGATCTTTATTTACTTTTTAAATAATTGCCATTGCAGAGCGGAATGAATCTTTACCCACTCAGGGTACTAGACTTCACTCACGCTGCGGGCTATTTCAACAAACAGGTGAGCCGATCCCAGCTGTCATGTTAACTTAGCTTACGTCCTCTCGGCAATACTGTTGGGCTGCGTTACTATTGATGAAAATGTTGTGCTCTTAGGAGCTATGATTGTGCTGTTACTCTTGTTATTAGCCATAACTGAGCTGTTACTCGTGTTATTGCTCCTGCCTCGTTAGTTTGCGTTACTGAGAAGGTATGTTTCGCTTATGTTGTGCTGTGAGGCCGAATATAGCCTAATGTAAATTGGACACTTGCTGCTTGATATCCTCTGCACTGAAATTCGCTCCATAGATTTGTACCACTATGTGATATGTTCCAGGTGGACTTAACTGATCTGCTGCTTAATCTTATCTTTCATTTTATTCCAAAATATATATGTGTGGGTGTGTGTGTGTGTGTGGGGGGGGGGGGGGGGGGGGGGTGTTTATATATATATATATATATATATATATATATATATATATATATATATATATATATATATATTTTTTTTTTACCATTATTTTGTTTTGATCCTCATGTTATTTATGTGTGTGTGTATCTAAGATATACACTTTATTTTTTTACTATTATTATTATTTCATATACATATATTATACTACTGCACCATCCCCCCCTCCTTCCTTTTTTTTTTTTTTTTTCATGTGTGGACAAGCAAGCACTAGAAGCTCATAATTCACTCACCTTCTCAAAGCCTGTTGCTGTTAAAGAGGATGGAGTATTATTAATCACACGTATAGCTAATTATACTACGGACCAAGTTCTTTGGAATATTTCTGTGTTCTATTGTTCGTTTGACCTTAATAATGGGGATACTGTTACATATTTTGGGAAGAGAAGCTAAGCATTCGGGTGAAGGTTAGTAAAGGTTGAATAGTGTGCGCCAATGCAATTGGCGAAGAGGTATGATAACCAAAGGGTTAGGGAAGTTATGGGGTTCGGGGAGGTGGGGAGGGGCATGGCTGGGGTAAGTAAGCCAACTTCCTTTTTTGTGTATTTTGTTAGTTTGTTTTTTTGTCCCATCGGTCTCATTGTGTCTTTCAATGTTGCATTTATTTACCTTTTCTTTTTCTCATTTGCTCTGGAACAATCCACAGACTGCAGTGCTGGTATGTTACACTTCATATCGATCTTTGTGCTATGGCCGATGTAGCCCATTCACAGAAGGGTGGTGGACAGGTGGTAAGAATACTCTCATTAAATGTAGGTGGACTCAATGCCACAGTCAAGCGTGCTAGGATATTCTCACACATTCAAAACCTTAAAGCTGACATAATGTTTCTCCAAGAGACACACTTACTTAATATTGATCACCAGAAATTGTCTAGACCTTGGATAGGACAAATCTTTCATTCTAAATTTAACCTGAAAACGAGAGGTGTGGCCATACTTGTTAGGAAAAACGTGCATTTCACTCCAGACAAAATTATTGCAGACCCAAATGGTCGCTATGTGATTGTCCCCGGTACATTGTACCAGAAACCGGTTGTCCTCGTATCTGTCTATGCTCCTAATTGGGATGACTATAACTTCATGAAAAACCTATTGTCTTCTCTTCCTAACTCAAATTCCCATGTGCTAATTGCGGGAGGTGATATGAACTGTGTCATTAACCCTCTACTGGATAGGTCTAGCTCCAGAACTTCAACACCATCTAAAATGTCTCAGACCCTCTCTGCCTTTATGGAACAATATGGCTATGTTGATCCCTACAGACTTCTACATCCCACTATTAAGCAGTACTCTTTCTTTTCACACGTACATCGTACTTTTTCACGCATAGATTACTTTCTCATTGACAAAACACTAATTCCCTCGGTAATATCCACACAATACTCACCTATAGTCGTATCTGACCACTCCGCAGTAACCCTTGACCTTCGCTTTGACCATAGGCCTAAAGATTATAGGACATGGCGCTTAGATCCTCTGTTGCTGGCTGATGGGAATTTCTGTAAACAAATCTCCGAAGCCATTGACTTCTTTTTGGAAACCAATAACACAGAAGGCATCTGCCCTATGCTATTATGGGAAACCCTAAAGGCCTTTATTAGGGGTAAAATTATTTCATATACGTCCTATATTAATAAAAATCGTAGAGCGCGCCAAAAAGAACTGGAAGAATCCATTGCCACTGTAGACCATCGCTACTCAATTGATCAATCACCTGACCTTTACAAGGAAAGGTTGAAACTTAAGACTGAACTTGATCTTTTGACAACAAGAGAGGCTGAACAACTTCTGCTCCGCTCCAGAGGCACTCAGTATGAATTTGGAGATAAGGCAAGTCGGCTTTTAGCCCATCAGCTGAAAACTAAAACTGCTTCCAACCAGATTACTCAGATCCGTACTAATACCGGTGCGCTTACGTCTGACCCCGTAGAAATAAATAACATTTTTAAAACATTCTATTCTCAGCTCTATACGTCGGAGTCCTCCAATAATGAAGCTCATATGTCTGAATTTTTCACAGCACTAGACGTACCCGTGATTTCAGAGGATAACAGACAGATGCTGGACAGCCCTTTGCAACTTAACGAGATTACCGAAGCAATAAAACTGATGAATAATAATAAATCACCCGGACCGGATGGTTTTCCGGTGGAATTTTTTAAAGAATTTATAGAAAAATTAGCTCCATTACTACTAAGGATGTTTACGCAGTCGCTCCGGCAGGGCTGCTTGCCACCCACCCTCACCCAGGCCTCAATTTCCCTTATATTAAAGAAGGACAAAGATCCCTTAAACTGTGCGTCTTTTCGTCCAATATCGTTACTGTCTGTTGATGTTAAAATACTTGCGAAGGCAATTTCACGTCGGTTGGAGACTGTTATGACCTCCATTGTGTCAGAAGACCAGACGGGGTTCATTAGACAACGACACTCATTCACCAACATTAGAAGGCTTCTCGGCATCATCCACACCCCACCTTCCCCTTCTGACCCAGAAGTAATCGTGTCCCTTGATGCCGAGAAGGCCTTCGATAGGGTGGAGTGGTCCTACTTGTTCACCGCGTTGCGGCATTTTGGCTTTGGAGGCAATTTTATATCCTGGATTCAATTGCTTTACACCTCTCCTCAAGCATCGGTATGCACAAATACTTCTTGTTCTAAGACTTTTCCCCTTTCCCGTGGAACGCGCCAGGGGTGCCCGCTTTCCCCTCTTCTATTCGCCATCGCCATAGAGCCACTCTCGATAGCACTTAAAACGGAAAGAGGTTTTCTGGGCATCCAGCGATGGGGAACAGAACACAAAGTATCCCTCTACGCAGATGACCTGCTTTTGTACGTAAGGAACCCGTTGTCTAGTATTCCTCGGATCTTATCAATTCTTAACTTCTTCAGCACTTTTTCGGGATACAAATTAAATGTTCAAAAAAGTGAATGTTTTCCAGTTAATCAGCCAGCCTTGGACATCCCAGCACTGTCTATCCCGTTTAAGTTTTCCAGCTCAGAGTTTAAATACTTAGGTGTCGTCATTACACGATCTATAAGGTCCCTACGTGAACAAAACTTTGCAGCTCTCACCTCAAAAATCAAGTCTGACCTCCAAAGGTGGAGCCACTTACCCCTTTCACTAGCAGGGAGGGTACAAATAGTCAAGATGAACGTTTTACCTCGCTATCTATACCTCTTCCAATGCCTTCCCATCTTTTTACCCCAATCGTTTTTCAAATCTATTGACTCTGTTGTCTCTCAATTCATATGGGCGGGTAAACATCCTAGAATCTGCAAAGCTGCCATGCAGCGGAGTAGACCTTCAGGTGGACTTGGCTTGCCAAACTTCCAATCTTGTTACTGGGCGGCAAACGCGCACAAACTATTACTCTGGTTTACATCCCCACAGAGCAGCTGGTGCCAATTGGAATCTGACTCATGCATATCGTCATCGCCGCAGGCTCTGGCATGCGGCACCCTGCCCTTACCTTACTCACAGTACACATCTAACCCCCTTGTCGTTGCATCACTCAAAATCTGGGCTCAAATAAGGGGACATTTTAAGTGGTCTTCCCTTCCTCAATCAACACCCATCTGCAAAAACCATCTCTTTGCACCAGCCAGAACTGATCCGCGCTTTGTGTTCCTGGGCAGAGGGGGTCTGCGTTCATTAAAAGATTTGTATGTAGAAGGGTCATTTGCAAGTTTCAACCAGCTACAAGCCATATTTGGATTAACCAGTTCGGATTTCTTTAGATATTTTCAACTACGGGATTTTGCAAGAACTCATTCACCTACATTCCCACTTATCCCAACCGTAACTGGTATGGACCACATTCTCTTAGCTAACACCACCCCTAAAGGACATGTCTCCTACCTATATGACCTACTGTTGCCAGCCAATGAATTAACTATTGAAAAAATCAAATCGAACTGGGAAGACGAACTGCAAGTGACCCTTTCTGATCGGTTCTGGAGTAAAGCCCTTACAAATATCAAACTTTCCTCTTCATGTATGCGGCTTAGCCTCATTCAATTTAAAGTGCTCCACAGGATTCATTATAGCATGTCCAGGCTCTCTAGAATCTACCCAGATACAGTTGAAGATAAATGTAATAGATGCTCGCTCTCACCGTGTGACCTTACACATATGTTTTGGACATGCCCTAAGTTGTTTACTTTCTGGGATTCATTCTTTAAGGTTATTTCTGAAATAACGCAGATCCATATCCCACCATCTCCTCATGTAGCTATTTTTGGAAGACTTCCAGATGAAAATGTTGCAACAAATACTCAATCCAATGTAATTGCTTTCTCCTCTCTGATCGCTCGAAGGAGCATTTTGCTCTTATGGAAATCCCGCCTCCCTCCATCACTCAAATCTTGGCTTCGTGACATCATGTCCTTTCTAAAATTGGAAAAAATTAAATTTGCTTTGAGAGGCCGCTCGGATAAATTCCATTGTCACTGGCAACCGTTGATTAACTATTTCGACCGTCTGCCTGCGAGTGAAATTGCACAGTAGAATCCAAAACATACTTTACATTAAACTACACTACTTTGCATTAATTTATTATCTGTGCGCTGCTGCCTGTCCACCACCCTGCCCTCTTCTGTAGGAGTGACGTATATATGAACACTGTGGTTTTAAAACATGTTTAAAAAACAACTCTGCCTTCTATAGCTGGTGGTATAAGTACTGCAACAATTCCATTATTTGCATAACACAATATTGAGACATTTTTTTTTTATTATTATTATACATATAAAGATACTTTAATATTATAATTCATCTTTGTATCTTTTTTATTAAAGGTTTTGTTTTATATCATATTCATTTACTTGCTTAATTATTTGCATACATGTCTTTTGTCCTAGCCTGTCCATGTTTGCCTTGTCTGTCTTTATCTTTTATATATAATTTTTCTTTTTTAGTTTTTCTTATGTTGAGGAAGCTGGGGGTGGGTATGGGAGGGGTTAAGAAGAAATAATAATTTGAAAAAACTGAAAATGCCTTTGTAACTGTCTCTGAATGTACATCATACTTTGTCATCATTTTCTTTAATAAAATGTTTAAACAAAAAAAAAAAAAAATACTATAAGGAAAAATATAAGCAACAATTGTTGAGATAATGCAGTCCAGCACAGCACCACAACCTACAATAACATACATACATACAGAATGAACATACAGAATGAACACCTCTGATTATGTCAACAAAAACTGAACATGTATAAGATTTATAAAAGCAGAATTTATGGCACAGCTGTTGTACTGCACTGCACGATGTTGCACAGGTGTATCAAATAATATGACTAACAGCAATAGTTATGTTTAGTATTATTCCTTTAGTAATATTGCAAGGCAATACCCATCTAGTATAATTTATCATGCCTGACTATTGTGTTGTCAGTCTCACTGTGGTCCACTCAGTACTCCTGGCCTGCAGCATCACTGACGCTCCACTACAAAGTGCTCCTACTGTAGGTTCCCAAATATACGCAAGATGATATCACCTGTTAGGGACATTTGTTTAGTATGACTGCTTGAAAAACATCGCATTATGTCTTTTCAGTCTCACCACTGTCTGCTCAGCACTCCTGGCCTGCAGCATGCAAAATTAAGTTATGAAGAGGCATCACTGCTTCTTGACCACACAGCACCAAGTGCAGGTAACTGATACACACTGATATAGTAGATATATCGACATACACATACATGTATGAAGAGACTGCTATGGTGATCATTCGCTGTGCATGCAGGCCCCCCCCACACCCCTGGCAAATAAATAGTGGGGGTTACTTTTCCAAAATGTGTACACACAGGTCAAAATCAACTGGAACCTAACTAAATAAACTGGTAAACAGTGGCTACTTGTAGTTTATTCTTACCTTAACTCCAAACGCTTAATTTCTCCTCGCTTTTCCCTTTTCCTCTGTTCGACTGCTCTGAACTAATTAATCAATTAGGGACAGCTGCAGCTAATCGTGGCGAAGGATTGAGTGGAGAGGAAAGCTGCGTGCACAATGAATGATCACGTCAGGAGTCAACATAATACAGTCTCCACAATATTCACAAGGAGAATTAGTAACATGATACATATGCATGAAAAATATAACCATGCCGGTATAAACCCAGTTTGTGTTCTCACCGTCCAAAATCACAACAGTAGACACACCAGCTTTATAATATACACTATACTCCTATCAGCTTTTTGAAAAAAAAAAAAAAAAAAAAAAAATCAAGTTGCCCAATACACACACGGTAATTATTAACACAACCAGAATCACCCCGTTTTTTTTTTTATTATTATTATTTGCAAGAAAGTTGACCACCATCAGGATCGGCGGATGCAGCTCAGTTTGAATTTAATATTCAAACGTGAACTTTTTCACCCCGCACTCAAACCTATATATATATAGCCTCATCCATCCATCCATCCATTTTCTACCGCTTATCCTGTATTCAGGGTCGCGGGGGGGCTGGAGCCGATCCCAGCTGTCATTGGGCGAAGGCAGGGTACACCCTGGACAGGACGCCAGTCTATCGCAGGGCCTATATAGCCTCAATTATATTAAATTGATGTTTATCTACAATCACACTCCCTGCACATTAAGCTGGCTATTGGTATAAATTGACAGTGTTCGATTAAGTTATATTTAGTGAACAGAATTTACATGCGTAAATGCGTTACTGTTGCATGTGTTGCTATCGTTATCCAGCGTGCTAGCTTAAACTTTTATCCGTTAATATTCTCTAATCTTCTAATCTAGACGGGGACAATCCGCCAACATATTTAATATAGCTAATTACTCATGTCAATTTAATTCCAATGAACTACTGATGTGAAAATGTCATTCTTTAAACATTTTACCTTGATCAAGTGTTGCTCCGACCGTGTGGTCCATAAGAATTACGTTGGGCGGAACTTTTGAGGGTCTCCATGCTCCGCCATTGCTGTGAAAAAAATTAACCATTGCAGTAAACGTAGGTGGCGCCACTCTCTCTCTTAAGGACTCTAAGCATGGGGAAGTAAACGTTGCTTTACCGGATGTTTGCCGTTGCTATGGCAACAAGTGAAAGCTACGGCTACTATCCACCCGACCACCCGATCAATAAACACCCATAAGATGACAATTTGGCCCGTATAAATAAAACCAACAATAACCATCAACAGCCCGACATCCTGCGACGACATCATCGTATGCGTTTTTGCCATCTACACGAAAATGAACACGGAAGGAGGGGCTTTGTTTTATTTCTTTTTCACCCTGGGACCTGGGGCCCTAATTTCGTGGCGCAGCGCAGGGCGGCTCAGGGTGGCGGAGCCGGCGTAATGCAAGTTTCGACCCGCGCAGCCTTGCGCACGGTCAGTTTGGCAGTTTGGTGGATCGCCTGCGCCAAGATGGGTGTGGCGGCGCAGCAGGGGGAGGCGTCACATATTCAGCTTGGCGTAGCGGAAGTTTCGTGGCAAAAAGCCTCGCCGAGACTGCGCTGAAAGCTCGCCAGCTCCAACCTGGTCTACTCTCGGCGCTCGGCGCAAGGCGTAAATAAAGTCCATTCATTCAAGGCGAATCACAGCTATTTCATTGGTACTCTGTATACACACAATATTTACACAGACTGTCATCTGAAACACTACCAAATGTTGGAGACATTCTGCATGTTAAATATAAATGTGTCACTGTTACCATACCAATTAAAAAGAACTTATCCTTGTAGCTCAAGGCAGTGGCGCCGCCAGCCAGAATCCTGTACGCACTGTGCGTACTTTTTTTGAAGGTGAAAAAAAAGCGGGCTAAATATTTAAATTATGCAAATCAGTGGGTGACACCAAACAACACACAGTGACCTGGAGAGACGCAGCCGCATTTGAGAGGACGATCGCGCGTGTGTGCGCAATTGCGCATAACGTGTGTTGGCTCCTCTCCACTACACAATACAGCTCGGCTCTAGTCTCGTCACCTCTCTGCTGCTGAGCACTGTGGGCCGAGCCGATGCATGTCTCTCTCCCCGGGGCGGGAGAGTTATCATACCGTACTGTGCGTGTGTGTCCAAGCGTGTGTGTGCGTGCATGGAGTGCTCACAAGCGTGCACTTGTGTTTAGGGCGGGGATGGAGGGCACAAAAAAAATATTTGCACCGGGGCCTATCAACATGATATACGCTACTGATTTCACTGATACTGAAAACATTAGATTTTGTCTTAAAAAAGTATTTTTCCATTTGTTGTTGTATTTGCCGTTTCTGTGTGTACATTGAAATTGAATCCTGGCGGCGCAAGGGGAGAACAGGAAGTCATTCATTTAAACAGCCATCAGGCTGTAAACACTACACCAGTATGAGGCCAGCTGGGGCTCGGTGCCCATGAGTCACATTTAACCATTTAAAGGCTGTGTAACTGGCAGTTCTAACATGACATTACTTATATTTAGTGTTTAGTTGTTTTCGTTAAATCATGTGTTGGATACAGTTATATGTGAGATCTTTATGGCGCTCCTACTCTGCCACTGGAGTCGTGAAGCAAGGCCTGTGAATAAATATGCCCGGAGATGGCTAAAGAACACAGAGTTCAACTCTTGTTTATTATCCATTCATGGAGGCTGCGCACCCAAACTCAACAGATACGTTTCTCTTAAATGTGGTACATTGATGTCCCCTTAATGGTGAACTGGGATTACGTTGGTGATCGCTGGATTTTCCATTCAGCACCATTGAGTCATATTTATGTTTGTTGCTAATTTGCAAATGTTACCATGCTAAAGCAAGATTACATTTATGGTAATTTAACATTACGTGCATGTTATTATCATCATAGTAAGCGTGTTAGCACATTGATGTTGGTGCAGCAACTCAATGCATTTAGGCATGTAGACATTGTCAAGACGATCTGCTGCAGTTCAAACCGAGCATCAGAATGGGGAAGAAAGGTGATTTAAGTGACTTTGAACGTGGCATGATTGTTGGTGCCAGACGGCCTGGTCTGAGTATTTCAGAAACTGCTGATCTACTGGGATTTTCACGCACAACCATCTCTAGGGTTTACAGAGAATGGTCCGAAAAAGAGAAAATATCCAGTGAGCGGCAGTTCTGTGGCCGCAAATGCCTTGTTGATGCCAGAGGTCAGAGGAGAATGGCCAGACTGGTTCGAGCTGATAGAAAGGCAACAGTAACTCAAATAACCACTCGTTACAGCCGAGGTATGCAGAAGAGCATCTCTGAACGCACAACACGTCGAACCTTGAGGCGGATGGGCTACAGCAGCAGAAGACCACACCGGGTGCCACCCCTGTCAGCTAAGAACAGGAAACTGAGCTACAATTCACACAGGCTCACCAAAATTGGACAATAGAAGATTGGAAAAACGTTGCCTGGTCTGTTGAGTCTCGATTTCTGCTGCGACATTCGGATGGTAGGGTCAGAATTTGGCGTCAACAACATGAAAGCATGGATCCATCCTGCCTTGTATCAACGGTTCAGGCTGGTGGTGGTGGTGTAATGGTGTGGGGGATATTTTATTGGCACACTTTGGGCCCATTAGTACCACTTGAGCATCGTGTCAACGCCACAGCCTACCTGAGTATTGTTGCTGACCATGTCCATCCCTTTATGACCACAGTGTACCCTTCTTCTGATGGCTACTTCCAGCAGCATAACGCGCCATGTCATAAAGCGCGAATCATCTCAGACTGGTTTCTTGAACATGACAATGAGTTCACTGTACTCAAATGGCCTCCACAGTCACCAGATCTCAATCCAATAGAGCACCTTTGGGATGTGGTGGAACGGGAGATTTGCATCATGGATTTGCAGCCGATAAATCTGCAGCAACTGCGTGATGCTATCATGTCAATATGGACCAAACTCTCTGAGGAATGTTTCCAGTACCTTGCTGAATCTATGCCACGAAGGATTAAGGCAGTTCTGAAGGCAAAAGGGGGTCCAACCCGGTACTAGCAAGGTGTACCTAATAAAGTGGCCGGTGAGTGTATATTCACATGCAAATCACAGTTTTGATAATATGTACAAAAAAAACCTTGTATCACTCACAAATAACCAGCCTCATGTTCAAGTTTTCATCACTCACCATATTATTTCAGTGGGTGTTGTATTTTGAGTGAAACAATTATTAGGATTCACGACTGTTACAAATGCTTGCATGCCTGGACATATCACTGTGTGTGTGTGTGTGTGTGTGTGTGTGTGTGTGGGCGTGTGTCACATCGTGGTTAAATCAGGATTGATGAAGGGTCCGTCTTGCCAAAAGATGAAAGATGTAAGTCGTGAATATGAAAACATCAATGATGCACCTGGGACAGGCTGCAGACAGAGAGAGAGAGAAAGAGAGAGAGAGAGACTTACGCTGACACAAAAACATTTACACGTTCAAATAATATTTCTGGAACAGAAACTCACACTTAGTTGAAATATGGTTTCTCAAGCAAGCATAGTCAGAGCCGAAAAACAATTAGAAATCTGTGTACAGTATTTAATATTCACGTCAGGGGGAAACAGGAGTCTACAAGGACCACCCTCGGAGCTAAAACATTATTCATTTATTCACTTACGCAGGCACACGTCACTTCAGCGGGGATATTCTCCTCTTTTATTCGATGCATGCATTTGTTCTTTTTTAAGTCCAAATTATTTATTTTAAGAACACGGATGCTGTTAATATGTATATAAGCAGCGACCTTGGCCCCGCATTGTCGGGCCGTGACCAGAATCACCAGAGGGCCCCGGATGTCAGGTCACCTCACACCTCCCGCCTGCGAATAAATTGCTTTGTGCATCACAGCAACGGCTGCAGATGCTCCGAGTCACCTTGAGCCAAAAAAAGGCCACTCCACCCTTCCCTGATTGGTGAGAAGGGAGGTAGGAGAGAGAGGGGAGAAGAGGAGATAAGAATGTGGGAAGAAATCAAGAGAACCTGAGAAATATTGGGGACAGTGACGGAGGGTATTTGTAAGAGGAGGAGGAGGAAACGAGAGATGGTGAAGGAGATGTCTGAGAATTGTCAGAGGGGGGAGAGATAGAATAACTTACAAGAGAGGAGGAGGTGGCTTCCAGGGGAGATAGAGAGAACAAAGGAAGGGAGGCAGAGGGAGAGATAGAGAGTGAAGGGAGCAAAGAGTCATATGAAGTCAGCTGATATGAGACCAGGTAGGAAGTGAACAGAGAGGGATGAAGAGAATAATGTTTGTGCCTCAGAAAAATTATTATAATACATATATATGGCGGGATGATGATGAGAACTGAAACTAAAATTTGCAATGTTTTTACGGCGATAGTCCAAACAACATCATTACTATTTCACTGAAACGTACTGCCGCTCTGCTTGTTTTGCCTTCTGCTATCACTTTAACTGAATCATCAAAGCAGCACAGCACGAGACAGCAGAGTGTGACAGCTTGTGCATACGAGGACACATTTTATTGTGCCACAGTACACAATTAAACTTTGCATTTGAGAATCTGTCTTTTTTTTGCGTGTGAGAGAACTCCTCTCCTATCCGAGACGAGACGATTGGATCTGCCAGCCGGCAGGAACGTTAATTACTTCAGCAAATCTTCGGGCTGAGTTCCCCACAATCACGCCCATCTCTAGGAAGGGAATGAGCTCGGGCCATTCAGGAAGCCCAGATGAGTGAAACAATACAGAGCACGTTCGACCTGGAAAAAAAGTTCTTCTCCTTGCCCTTAAAACTGTTTCTCTCCATTTTACCACAAACAGCTGGGACAATGATACCAAATGCTGTGATGTAAATCATCACTTCTGGGTGGTTGGACATGTTCGTCTCTCAGTGACTTAATGAAACTTGAAAAATCAAGGACTTATTTCTGACAAATTACAGAAATAAATGTTCTATTCCTCTCTTTTACATTATGTTTTTAAAAGTAAATTAAGTGAATTTCTTTTGCAAACTAGATGCAAAAAATCAGATGGAATCCTTTCTGCTTAAATCACATTCATATTGATATGCAACAGCAAAAAGGCTTTGAAGGTAAGGTACATTTTTATCAACATAGTGAGAGAACAGTGAAATGTTAATCCTCCGTGCAAAACAATATCTGCTCACACTGAAATATGATTAGAGTGAATTTATTAGAAAATAATAGCGTATTTACACATTCAGCAGTGATGGATTAACATTATCATTCGAGTTGCGTTTCTGTTCATGTTGTGAACATAAGTCTGATATTAGCTCTCTTTTAGCTCCTTTTCAAATTCACAGTCTTTGTTTGTTGTCATGGTTACAGTTATAAATATATATATATGTATGTATGAATAGCACCCGAAACTTGAACTTAAACACTTGTTGAAATAAGTAATGTTTTCCCGGTAACAAGGGGCTGTTCATTACATTTAGACAAAAACTAACCGTGGCATTTAATTACTGTGCTTTGAGTGGCTGGAAGGCAGACTTCTATGACTTCTTAGTAGTACAAACATATTACACTTCCTTCACTCACTTATACTTTTTTTTTTTTACCACAATGCAATTTTCGAAAACAAATTAGCGGCATGCAAAAGGTAATTTCAAGGAGGCTGGATTGAAGACTGATGTGGTTCTACGTCGTGCGCCTCATGTGGCCTTTTCCTGGGCTTTGCACGGATCATTTTCATTTTTCATCCCTTCCAAACTGTCACCAGTTTCAATGAGACCGGAGGCTCCCATCCTGAGGCGCGCCAGTCTCTCAATGAGGTTTTCCCTGGGAGCAATTTCAGCGAGGCACAACCAGGTCTTGGGTTGCGTGTACACGGCCTATATATCAGTGGTCTGAGGGTGCAGCCGCAACAAGAAACCGCAGAGCAACAACAACAACTACTCTGCTCGCTGCCACCGCTTTACAGGATCTTGATTTCTGCCTGAAAAGACACTGTAGGTCATCAGGGGAAAGCCACAGCTGTGATTAGTGGGTGTCGAGCCGCTGAGTCCCGTGAACGACGCTATAGAGCACACACTGTCGCCTCTCCTCTTGTCCTTTCTGCGGCGATAGCTCCTGGGGTGTTTTGGCAACGATAACTCCAGCAAATTAACAAAACCCCCATGATGAGCTGCCAACGGCACAGCCATAACCGGGGCCACACACATGCTTGCATCATCACAGAGTGCGAACAGACATCCTCCAATCTGCCAAACAAGACACATGCACTCGCACACCGCAGGCTGCAGAAGCCAAAACCATAGCCGTCTAATTAACCAGTCCCACCTCCCTGACCCAGTAGCCATGAGCAGCCTTATTATCAGCCAGATCTTTTACCCTTGGAGTCTTCGTGCTCTGCTAGAAATGAGGTCCTGTGCTCTGCTGTCCTTGAGGAGTACAGCCAAACGAGTAGAGGAGGAAAAAAGATGTTAGGTCTGCTGTTTTTGATGGAGACTCGTGGTTATCAAAGTTGGATTCTCTGTGTTAAATGTATAGATTTGTTTTCAACCATAGGGGTTTTTACAAAAGTAGGTATGTTGAATTTTTAAAAATGTTTTGTTTCAGTCTACAACGTAAACTGTGTTTAAAGTGATGGTTCAGAGTGAAATGCATTTGAAAGTTTGTAAGTACACCAGGAGTTTAGAACACTTGCCTGATAGCTTCTATCCTCTGCTGCTAACGCTAGCGCTTCCGTGTTTACCCAGCTTTACCCAGCCTTGCCGGGTAAACAAGTCAACAAGTGTTGACCTGATAATACAAGCATTTATAAAAATGTGTTGGCCTGATAATACAAGCATCAGGCAAGCGTTCTTTTAAATAAACTCCTGGTGTACTTACAAACTTTCAAATGCCTCGTTTTGTGAGTACAGACCCTATGTGTACTACTGCAGAAGTTTGGTAACATTCCATGCATTATTAGTGGGGTAATTTATGAGATACACAAAATGTACCATTAGCGCCACTACTAAGCCATTCGGCTGATAGCCCTATCTTGACCAATGTTGACCATCGCTAAAAATATTTCTGAGGGGATATTTGGCTGGATGTCATGGTGGAAATTACCAAGGGTGCATTTCACTCCGAACCATCACTTTAACGTAATCCGTGCCCATAATCAAAGAGAAAATCCGTTCTCCTTTGAACATAAACGTTGATGCAATGTAGTATGGGAATGTCATTTCGTAGAAGCAATCATCCAGAAGGACAAAATCTGAGCAGCAATCATAAGAATGTGTTTTTTTTGCCCACATTCATCTCACCCATATTTAAGATTAGCACTTTGTCAACGATGACATCCACATAACTTTTACGTTATTGTGGGAGGGTTGATGGTTCACTGTGACGGGAGGTGAGTTTTGAACCATTTTTTTGCAATTTTTAGTAGCAACCCGCTCTGGATGTCCCACCAGGCTGCCACACAGTCCCCATGTCAACCCAGATATTTGAGAAACTACTTCCTGCCTCCGGGTTCAACATTGATTTTCTGTTATACAATGCATTTGGAATGCTTCTCTAGGACAGTTGGATGCTTAATCCATCAGCAATCCTTAAATTTGACGTAACCAGTCCTTAAAGAGTACTCTCCTCGTGTTATTCCGGTAAAGTTCACCACAGGGGTCGAACGCCGCAGCGTGGCCATTCCGAGGGGAAGGACTTAATCACAGCTGCAGAAACTTGTGACCTTCCACTTACATTCTCACTCTGCGGCTTCTCTAATGTGTCGAGTTGTCATATAAACCCTGAAAGTGTCAAACGGCTCAGTGGAGATAAAAAAAAAGGATGAATGTCACATTGAAGCCGTTTTCAGCTTTTTTTTTAATGCAACGAAGAATTCATAGAACTGTGCTTACATTTTAACATTAACTGGGCTTTAAAAAAAAGAAGATCCATTATCCTCCACATCTATATAATATAATAGTATTCAAAGGCCTTTACAAGGCCTTTTATTCTTGTTTTCACACAGAAGGTGATTTTTTTCTTTTGCACCATGAATAAAGGCATCAACCAATCACTTTGCGTGCAGCTTATATATTTAAAATGTGAAACAAAACACAGACTCTGTAGCCCGAACCAAGACCGCCAACCTTATTACTCCTTTCAGCATTGACAAAGGCAACACATACCATACCCAGTCCTTCTGTTAACCTTTCACGATAAAAGATAAGCTAGTTTTCACTAAAGGACTGATTTCAGGTTTCTCAAACATTTTTGTCCCTTTTTACTGTCAGCTGCATATCAGAGGTAAGAGCTATCACTACATAGGTGATAAGTACTGCTCGTGGAAGGTCTCGCACTTACACAGCAGTGTGTGTGTGTGTGTGTGTGAGAGAGAGAGACAGAGAGAGAGAGTGAGAGACAGTCAGATCAGCGAGTGAGACAGCTTTTTCAAGTCCCGATAAAGAAAATTCACCATGCTGTTTATATCCTGATATGCTAGTAAACCCAATATCGTCCCATCCCTAGAGAGGAAAGAGGAGAAGGTGGAACAATGAGAGCAGATGAAAGGAGGAGGGTGGGAGACAGAAAAAGAAGGTGAAAAAGTGGAGAAGGAAAGATAAGACAGTGAAGGAGATAAAAGGGAAATCATATAAAAAAAGGAGAGTAGCAGCAGAGGGAGAAAACCGGAGACAGAAGGAAGGGAGAGGAAAATAAAATGAAAAAGAATAGCACAAGTGCAGATAGGGAAAAGTGGAGGCATCATTTTAGCATGTGCCAGTGACAGTGTGTCAATAGATGCTGATAACGTGCATCCTATCTTTTCAAAATAAACTTCCATCTTGACAGTAGGTCACAAAAACACATTAACTTCATTGACTTAAGACTCACTTCACAACAGAGCGACAAACGAATCGCGTTTTGCACAGGACATGAATATCGGTCTCCTGGAGTAAAGTCTTCCATTTGTTTAAACTCATCCCCCTGCAGCCCCCGCCCTGTGTGGACTATCTTGCATTTTCTTGTCTGTCTGATGAGGTGGGTGCATTACATGACACAAATAAAGGAGGAATAGAGGAATGCAGAGGCTAAGATGGGTGTAGACACTCAGTCAGTTCTCTCTGAAGCCCTGACAGGTGAACATGCATACGGCCCACTGGAGAGCCACTGCACACTCGCCCGCCGTTTCAGACATCTCCGATATGTGCATGCATCACCGGGATTGCCGGGGCGTGTGCATGTCTGCACGTACATGGAGTTGGTCTGCACCATCCAATCAGCCATGCTTCATTACTTTTCTTTTTGTGCTTTTGAATCTGTTTATGCCTGAATTAGCACTGCCAGTGATCCGTGCGGCGAAGCACCGCCTCGGCCCGGGACTCCATTCATCTTTACCTGTCTGCTGTCACCTCATGCCATCAACCGCTAACAACGATACAACAACACGGCGATAAGAGGAACAGCACGCCGACAACAAGCAGGAGTGAAAACACCCATCAAATCGGTCAAACAAGGCAAAGAAGTAGAACGAGGAGATTTTTTAGATGTTTTTAAAAGAGAGAAGACAGAGAATGAAAAAAGCAGGGGAGAAATTCTTTAAAAATCGAACCAGGCGACAGAGCGGCAGGCAGACGTACAAAGCTCGAGCAGGATGCATCCAAAATCACTAATCGTCTGCTGCTGTTCTCCTGTTGTTAAACAACACCAGGTCGAAGATGGAAACTGCTGCTATCGATTAATATCCAGCGAGCAGGCATTTCTCATCATCACAGAGCCAAGCTGCTCCAGTTTGTTTACTTATTTATTCATGCTGAAATTGTTTCCGACGAGAGAGCCACTTGCCTCATTGCATTTAAATAAGGCTGGATGTATTTGTTACAAAACACTTGCACAGTACAGGGAGAAATTACAGCGCAACATTTAATACTTTTTAATTTAACATTAAACACTGGTGTGTCTGAATCTGTTCACATCATAACACTTTCTTGATTTCTTTGCAGGAATTTGACCCTAAACTAAAGTGAAAACTGTTTAACCCAGAACTCTGGCATGGGCATCAACACTTTTTGGTACCAAAATATCTCCTGTAGCATGTATCAAGAATCAAAAACAGTCAGTACCAAAAGCTGGCTTGAAGATCTGGTTAGATGTGTCATCTTGATTACTTTCAGTTTTTCTCAGTCGCTTTGGTAAATTTCTCAGATCAGAATTGAAATTCTCAAAACTACTTGTTCAGTCTTCACATCATTGTTTCACTTGTGCACATCAAAAAAGCAGTTTCTCATTTCTTTGAACAAATTGCAAATGATTATGTATAATTCTCTGCTGTTTCCTATATTATCAATTGCTTATGTCATGTTGATCAAACTGTATTATAATGGGTCTCTGTTGAATAGTCTCACCCTCCGCAACATTTAGGCATTAGTTCATCGCATAAGTCCATCCATCCATCCATCCATTGTCTACCGCTTATCCTGTATTTAGGGTCACGGGGGGGCTGGAGCCGATCCCAGCTGTCATTGGGCGAAGGCAGGGTAGACCCTGGACAGAATGCCAGTCTATCGCAGGGCCGACATGTAGAGACAGACAACCATTCATGCTCACATTCACACCTACGGGCAATTTAGAGTCACCAATTAACCTATCCCCATGCATGTCTTTGGACTGTGGGAGGAAGCATTAAGTAGACACTCATCAGTTTTGATTGATGCTTAACTAATTCCCAGTTCATCTTGAGTTAATGTAGAACTCATGTAAGACTCATGGAGGACTCAGCCATAAATGAATGGTTACTCCATCAGTAACTAATCAAAAGTCAGTCTTAATTACAGACAGAGTCATTCATGAGAATCTATAACCTAAGTCATACTTCATATATTAACTCAGACAATGTATTCATACTATGAATTAATTAATTAATTAATTACATAACAGGCTATGTGCCACAGTCATTTAAAGTAGCTGTAATTAAACCTCTTCTTAAGAAGCCTACTCTAGATCCAGGGGTTTTAGCAAACTACAGACCAATATCAAATCTTCCTTTTCTCTCTAAGATCCTTGAGAAAGTAGTCGCCAATCAGCTGTGTGACTTTCTCAACAATAACAGTCTACTTGAGGACTTCCAGTCAGGATTTAGAGTACATCATAGTACAGAGACAGCTCTGGTGAAAATTACAAATTACCTTCTTATTGATTCTGACAAAGGACTGGTTTCTGTACTTGTTCTGCTAGATCTTAGTGCTGCATTTGACACCATTAACCATGAGATTCTAGACTGGAAAAATTAATTGGCATCAAAGGAACCGCATTAAGCTGGTTTAAGTCCTATTTATCCAATCGATCTCAGTTTGTGCATGTCAATGAAAAATCCTCCAGGCACACTGAAGTTAAATACGGTGTTCCTCAAGGTTCTGTGCTCGGACCAATTCTTTTCAACTTATGTATGCTTCCTTTAGGCAACATTATTAGAGGACACTCTATAAACTTCCATTGTTATGCTGATGATACGCAATTATATCTATCGATCAAGCCTGAAGAAACCAATCAGCTAGTTAAACTCTAGGCATGTGTTGATGACATAAAGTCCTGGATGACCTGCAATTTCCTGATGTTAAACTCCGATAAAACGGAAGTTATTGTACTTATTATTTAGGCCAAGTTATTGGCCTAAACTCCTCCGAAGCTCACTGTCTAAAGATATAGCGACTATTGATGGGATTGCCATCGCCTCAAATGCTACTGTAAGAAACCTTGGAGTTATCTTTGATCAGGACCTGTCCTCGTAAACAAACCACGAGGACAGCCTACTTTCACCTGCGTAACATTACTAAAATTAGGCCAATGCTGTCTCAAAAAGATGCAGAAAAACTTGTCCATGTATTTGTTACCTCAAGGCTGGACTATTGTAATTCTTTATTATCAGGCTGCTCTAATAAATCTCTTAAATCTCTCCAGCTGGTCCAGAATGCTGCAGCTCGTGTTCTGACTAAAACCAGAAGAAGGGATCACATTTCTCCTGTATTAGCTTCTCTGCACTGGCTCCCAGTAAAATCCAGAATAGAATTTAAAAATTAGAAATCCTTCTCCTCACTAACAAGGCTCTTAATGGACAGGCACCATCATATCTTAAAGAGCTCATAAAACCCTACTGTCCTCCTAGAGCACTACGCTCTCAGAATAAAGGGTTATTTGTAGTTCCTAAAGTCTCCAAAATTAGAACAGGGGCCAGAGCTTTCAGCCATCAAGCTCCTCTTCTGTGGAACCGTCTTCCGGTTCTGGTTCGTGAGGCAGAAACTGTTCCCACATTTAAGAGTAGGCTTAAAACTAGGGCTGTCAAAGTTAACGCGTTAATAACGCGTTAACGCAACAGCCTCTTAACGCCGTTAATTTTTTTAACGCGCGATTAACGCTCGGTATTAAAAAAAAAAAAAACGCGCATTGTATGATTTATGGCCGTCGGTGGCACCTGTAGTCTTGATCCAGAGGGAAGGTACGTGTCAACAGGCAGCGGTGTTTCCCCGCGTCCCATTCATTGTCTATAGGTACGTGTCCACAGGCGCGATTTTAAACGCATGTGGACGCGCCGCATCCCAGTATTGCAGGCTTGGTGGGCTGCCACTAGAGGATGATTGACAGGCGCTCTCCTTCATACAACAGATTTTTGCGAGCGTTCCCGAGGCGGCGAGTCGAGCCCGGCGCCTCTGATTAGCATAAAGTAGATTCGACTTCAAGGCAAATGAGGAGCGGCCAACTCGCGCGCCGTCTCTCGACATTCGCCGCGACGCTACCAGAATGCATTGCTCGGCTTTTCACATAGACAATGAATGGGACGCGGGGAAACACCGCTGCCTGTGGACACGCACCTTATGTGAAAAGCTGTTCACCTTCAAAAGACTGCCAGATGGTTCAGTCGATCATACCAAAGTCATCTGCGCGTACTGTGGGTATGAAATGAGCTACCATAGAAATACGTCCAGTCTGAGATATCACTTGCAAGCCAATGCACTTATATCCTAACTGTACTTATCTCCTGTTACACTATCTCCTGTGACATGTTCACTTTAATTGTTTGTGATATATTCTTATAACCCTGTTTTGATCCCATGTTTTGGTAAGGGGATATTTGAAGTGTTAAATAAACATTTTCATAAATCAAGTATATTTGCCTTATGTTGTTAAAAGTATTAAGAATATGAAAAAAATACATTAAGGTACATTTAGTAGAAAAAAAAATGTGCCAAAAAATGCGATTACTTTGCGATTAATCACGAGTTAACTATGGACAAAATGCGATTAATCGCGATTAAAAAAATCAATCTTTTGACAGCCCTACTTAAAACATTTCTCTTTGACACTGCTTATAGCTAGGGCTGGCTCAGGTTTGCCCTGAGCCAGCTCTTGGTTAAGCTGCTATAGGCCTAGACTGCTGGGGGATTATAGTGACACACTGAGCCCCTCTCTCTCTCTCTCTCTCTCTCTCGCGCTCTCTCTCTGTGTATGTTTCCCCGGCGTCCCTGTGCTCTCTTGCCTAGCAGGTCTCCCTGGACCGTGGTGGAACCTGGTGCGGACTGCACCGATGTTGTGGTCTTGTTTGCCTCTTACTGCCAGTATTTTTAATTAAAGTAATTGACTAAAATCGGCATCTCTACTGTCACTAACTTGACTACTCCCGGGATCACTCTCGGGAGTCTGGCTATGCTTTCTGGTCCAGCAGAGTCCACTGAGGTCCTGACCGATGCAGACTGCTAACTGGCCTGATGCTGGAAACACCACATTGTAGCTCCACCTGCCCGCTGTGTGACTGCTCAACTACTCCTGCTTTCTGGTCTACGGCGACGTGGTTGGGATGGATCCATCTCGGCGTTGCTGTGCCTGCTGCCATGGACTACTACTGTTGATACTATTGCTTCTGTTAATACCACCACTACTGTTAATGCTACTACTACCATACTACCAACACCAAATGCAGTTGGAACCCAAGGGCCTGGGCTGCACGAGATTTCTGCCTAAAAGCCTATTAAGGCAGTTTTTTCTCGCCACTGTCGCTGTAACGCTTGCCTCTGGGTGATGTTGGGAATTTGAAATTGTGTTGACTCCTGAAATTTAGAGCGTATTCTAGTCCTGCTCAATGTGTTAAGTGTCCTGAGATGACTTCTGTTGTGATTTGACACTATAAATAAAATTGAATTGAATTGAATTGAATTGAATTGAACCATAACTGAAAACCGTGAATTTAAAGTCCCATATCTCTGCAACCTCCATTCCACTGTCAGGGATGCAAACTTGTCACCTTTCGGCGAAATTCGCCGTTTTTGTTCCGAAAAAGGTCATTTGTGTGATTCATGGAGATCTGCAATAAAAATATTTCGGGGGGGGGGGGGGGGGGCGTCCAAGTAATCGGCGAACGCAAGCTGTCATAAATATTTATTCCAAGCTTGTTCGTTTGGCCAACCCGTGTAATCATGTCATCTTCGGGTCTGTAGCTGCCTTGATGCCGTACTAGACAGGAGTGACGTTGGTACGCTTCAAAAACGTCATGGTACAGACACACCAACTCCGGCAGCGACGCAACGGACCGTCGAACGCACCGGCGAGTGGGCAGTTCTGTGTTCAAGTTGGATCAATTGGATAGACGTCCTGCGAAGTGGGCGGGACTTGAGTTTTGCTCTGCCGTTTCCAACATGGCGGCCGGGCCACAAACGATCTCATTTTACAGTTAAACTACACGCTAAAGCATGTTTCTGAAAACATTTGAGGCGGGAAATGTGTAGTGCAGTAACAGAATCTGGATTCATATTTGATCAACACTGCCTAGTTTGATAGTTTGAACGAAGTTTCTGGAGCCGGCGGCATTGTGTTGGACGGACGGCATTTGCATAAAGTTCAATCTATCGAACTTTATGCAAATTCACGTACGGCGACAGGGCAGTCAATTCGACGTGCCGTATCCATCATGCGGAGCTCCTGCTCTACATAGACAATGAATGGGATCCGTTGACTTGACGTCTGCTGCCGGAGTTGGTGTGTCTGTACCATCAGGCTTTCTAACGTAGGCTAACGTGCTAATGTCAGACAGTTCGCTGACATACGCATCGCAAATCACAACCATTTTTGCTGGTTACAATAACGGTGTTATCGGATAGTACAGTGTCTATTTCTCAGGAACCTTTGAAAAATCTAAGCGAGAAAACAACGTTAAATGTACCTACCATACCTTCACATTAAAAAAAAAAACCTAAAATAAATAATGGAAAATCAACGGAGCAAAGGCTTACTCTGATATCGATGTAATGTTAGCGAATGAGGGGTGAGAAGCCCCCTACCTCCCCTTGCTAATATTTATTCCGTTCGTCCAGAGTCAAATCTATTCTTGAGGTTCCAAATATTTTCAAAGCAGTTTGTCTTTCAATGTGAGGAGTCGATCGAGTTATTTTATGTTCCGTCGTTTGAAGCAAACCTTTTAGCCCTGGCATTGGTCTCCCATTATTTATACCTTCACTGGAAGGGAAGTCCATTTTCCAGGCTCTCGCCAGCCCCCTTCAGTGAGGCAGAGGAATAACATTGAAGCATATGCAATATATATATATATATGTGTGTGTATATATATATATATTGTGTGTGTATATATATATATATATATATATATATATGTGTGTGTATATATATATATATATTCCGCGAGGGGGTTTGGGTCCTTGTCACCTTTTTCATCCCTGATGAGTTTGCACCCCTGACTGTACTGTTTGAACTTTGAACTGAAATTTTTGTCAACAACATCGTCTAATCCTGGGTTGGGACGCACCAGCCTCTCTCCAGAGGAGCGAGAAAACTGCAGACGGGCTAATCTCTGCCTGTACTGTGGTCAGCCTGGGCATTTCATCTCCCGCTGCCCAGTAAAATCCAGGGCTCGCCAATAAAGAGGGAGGTTCTGGTGAGCCCAACTAGCACAGTGCCTTCCCCTAACCGACGATCCCTGTTCCACATAAAGCTGCTCCTTCCTGACGGTTCGCACTCTCTCCACCTGTGCCCCTATCCAAGCTCGTTTCTGCCAAAGAGACTGCTAGTCTGATCCTTCTCCACACCTTCTGCCTCCATGGTCTCCCTGTCAATGTGGTCTCTGATGGAGGGCCGCAATTCACATCCGTTTTCTGGAGGGAGTTCTGCAGCCAGCTTGGGGCCACTGTCAGTCTGTCCTCCAGGTTCCATCCCCTATCTAATGGCCAGACAGAGCACAAGAACCAGGAAATGGAGACAGTCCTCCATTGCATTGTTTCCCAAAATCCCAATATGCCCACAAAACCAGCTCCACCACTAACCTCTCTCCCTTCCAATGCGCCTATGGGTACCAACCCCCTCTCTTCACTGTGTCAAAAAAAATGGTCTCCTGCCCATCCGTCCAGGCCTTCATCCACAGCTGCCACCGAACCTGGGCTCAAGCTTGAGCTTCTCTCCTCCGGTCTGCTGAACGTTACACCATTGCTGCCAACCGACGCCGGTCCAAAACTCCCCCCTACCAAGTTGGACAGATGGTGTGGCTATCCACCCGAGACCTCCCTCTGCAAGTCGACTCGTTGCTTCGCCATTGACAAAATCATCAATCTGGTGGTGGTGAGGCTAAAACCGCCACAGGCCATGCGGGTTCACCCCACCTTCCATGTCTCCAAAGTCAAGCTGGTCCCTGCCTCTCCACTGCCTCCTCCCTTCATTGACGGGGGCCTCACCTATACTGTTCGCCGCCTAATCCAATCCCACCGTTGTGGCAGGGGCCTCCAGTACCTAGTCGATTGGGAGGGGTACGGTCCTGAAGAGAGGTCATGGGTCCCTGCTCGACAGATCCTGAGTTCCTGGCTCATCCAAGAGTTTCATCAACAAAACCCTGACCAGCCTACCAGGACCTCTGCTAACCCCACTAAGACTCACTGTGTGGCCCTCCCAGCTCCTCAACCCAGCCACTCGAATAGGAAGGACTTTCTCCCGGAAGGGATTTATCTGATGGGTAAAAAAACAGTTAGAAGAGTGTCTGATGTTTACCACTAATTTTTTCAAGTCCAACAATCAAACCTGTGGGAGAAATGCATTATGACTGGATCTGTTAAATGCAGTGTTAATTTTGACAGCAAAATTTGATTTAGTTTTAGTTATAGTCTTTTGATTAAAATGTAATTTAGTTTTAGTCATAATTTAGTCATTTAAATTGTTTTAGTTTTAGTCTAGTTTTAGTTGACGAAATATCATAAGATTATAGTCGACGAAAACTACAGTAGATTTAGTCGACTAAAGGGTAATATGTTAAATTTTCCCTTTAATTTCTGAAAGTCATTACGTTCACCTAGACTAAATGAAACCTCTATGAATGTGTTAAGGAATTGTAATGTACTGCAATTCATACACAGACACAGATTAACTTGTTATTTGCAACAAACATTTATTAACCTGTAATACTGTAAAATCAGCAGTGCCATTTGTGCAAATTAAAAAAATAAAAAAAAACATGTAAAAAAAGTGCATAGGCTCTAACGCCATCAGGCCTGCTCTCTCCAAATCAGTGTAACTGAGCTATTAAAAAGGCAAAAAAAATGGTTCAGTTCACTGTTCAAACTGCAGTTCACTTCAAATCGCATCAGGATTTAAACATTTTCAACTTCAAAATAACAAGCAAATTATTTAATATATGGAGCTATACCATAAGTTAACAGAAAAACAAAAATCAGTACCATAAAATGTGCATACAAGCATCGTTAGTGTAGACCACAGATTTATTTGGCCCGATTCATTTTAAGGAAAGCACTTCGTGCCAGCATGACCCTTGCTCTGTTGCGCTTGCCTCTGGTGAGGTCACCTGTGATGCTGAAAACCCTCTCAGCGAAAGCTTGAGAAGCTGGAATAGCCAATAAGTCTAACGCAAAAGGTTTTAAACTGTGATAAAAAGTGTCACTTTTTTCCAGCCAGAATCCTGTTGCTGTGGCACAGGTGATTGGTTGTGAAAGCTCTTCCTTATACTTTCTGATCTGCTGCTTAATGCTGGTTGTGGAAGAGATCTTGTGTTTAGGCTTTATGCGAGACTTTGACAAAAACCTGAAGACTGGCTGCTTTGATGAGGATGGTGCTGGTTCTAGCTCCTCTGGTTCCTTCTCTATCTCCTCTCCATCATCTTCAGGCTGGTCCTCAAGTTCAACATGTTGTGAGTGTGACTGAGTGGACTGGATCACGTACTCTTCAGCCTGTTTCAGCAGTTCCTGAATGTTTTCATCATCAAGTAGGGTTTCACAGACAGTAGGGTTGACAAAGCAGGCAGCTGCCACAAGTGGTGAAAACTTTTCATCTGTTGGGTCCTGGATCCAAGCAAAACGCTGGTTGATATTTCTTTCCATTTTCTGTGCAAGAGCAGCAAGGCCTCTGTGGTTTGTGTTCTCTTCAAAGTCAGTAAGGTGGCTGAGCAGATCAAAGATGGCAGGGACCACTAGAGACATGGACATGGTGTATGTTCTGCAAAAGGCATCAGTAGTTCATGCAATGATTTCAGCTTTTGCCATTCACTAGGGAGCAAGCTGTCCCATCCCATGTCGTTGGTGACTTGGCAAACTGCGTCTTTCACTCTGAGGAGTCGTGCAACCATGTTGAATGTGCTCGACCAGCGTGTGGGGCAGTCTTTCACAACAATAAGGCCACACTCTTCCATTATCCTCTGTGTCGCAACCGAGGACTTGCGAAAAAGTTTCACGACTGACCTTGCTTTATCAAGGACCTTTTTCACACCAGTCTCCTTCTGGATCATGTGGACTACCAGTTGTAATGTGTGTACCACACATGGCGTCCGTTGTATATCCAGGTCATCGCATCTAATAAGAAGAATGCACACAAATAAGCATAATTAGATTTAAAAAAAATTATTTTTAACAGGCATAACAATAGAAATTACTACATTTTTTTCCAATGACTCACCTCTGATCATCTTCTTCAGTCTCAGACTCACTTTCAGTCATGGTGGGGTTTTCTTCTTCTGAATCCTCAGAGGTGGCTTCTTCTGCCTCTGGTGTGGTGTGTTTAAAGGCTGCCACCATATTACTCCCATTGTCTGTAATCACTGTGATGATCTTCTCATGTGATATGCCCCACTCTTGCACACATTTGTCCACACATGCTTTGATTATTTGTGCGGTGTGTGGATGGGCCACTTGTTCCAGGGCCAGCAATATGTGTTGTGGTTTTTGTAGTTCAGTGCAAAAAAAGCATGCACTTATAGCCAGGAAGGAAGCAGTCAGTCCTTTTTTTGTCCACAGATCAATTCCAATTGATACCTTCGGCACAGCAGCCAATCTCCTTTTGAATTTTTGTGATTCAGCTTCATAATGTTTTTCGATCAGATTACTTATTTTAGTTTTTTTTGGAACAGTCAGTTTCTTATCCATTGTTTCCATCATAAGAACAAAGTCCTCATCTTCAACTGTAGTAACTGGGAGTCCTGTGCATCCAATCCATTTTGCTATAGCCTCCTCCTTTGTCTGTTGCTCTTTCGAGTCAAGTTTGTACTTTGAAGCACTTAGAATGGCCACTGAAATGGTTTGCTGGGACAGTTTAAGTCTCTTTGCACTCTGTGGTCCATCTGAGGTCTTCTGTAGCTATGATGAAGAAGGAAAAAAAAGGAAGAGTTAAAATGTTTCTTGTTACACCAACATTTCTTATGCACCTTTAATCAGTAGGTACCTTTAGCTTTGCATGACAGTGGTGTGTTATATTTGTAGCTTATTACACGGCTCTATTAAAGTCAGTCGTTTTGTCTCACGTGCGTTACGTCTGACTCGCTCTCAGTAGAAGCTGCAGCAACTGTTGTTGCTGCATGTAGCGCTAAACATCAACCAGCTATAGCAATAGGCTGGCTGCTTGGAAGTTAGCAGTGAAACACAACGCAGCCAGCCACACACACTCACTAAACAGGGGTAGCAAAACAGCGGAAAAATCACGGATACAAGTCGTAATTTGATGAAAATCATGTCTCAAATTTAATATTTCACTAGTAAGCCGTGTAATAAACGGGATAAGGTCGAGTGAGTTGTATGTTGTGGAAAATGCTTACCTGTGTGTGGATTTCGGGGTGATTCGACTGTAAATGTCGCTTCAAGTTGGTTGTGTTTTTCCCCGTAATCCTCGCGCTGCATTTCTTACACTGAGTCTTGTTGTCCTTCACGTCAAATATAAAATTCTCCCATATGTCCTCTCTCCTCTTTCTCCCCGGCGTTGACATGCTGTCTTTTCCAGGTGCAGCGCATTCCCGGGCCAGTCTCAAACGCAAACTACGTGTTGACGTACCTTCCTTACCACGTCTCTGATTGGTTCTCTTCCCAATTCCTCCCGCCTCTTCCCAACGAAATGTGTTCCGATTGGATCTCGTCTCTGGCAGACATTTTCGTCTCGTTTTTATTCGTTGACAAATATGTCAATACACCTCGTCATCGTCTTAGTCGTCGTAAATCATTTTTTATTTAGTTATCGTCTCGTTTTAGTCAGAAAAAAAAGGTCGTTGACGATGACTATGACGAAAAATTTTCGTCAACAAAATTAACACTGGTTAAATGAATGTGGATTGTAGTAGGGGGAGGTAATGAATTTCTCTGAGGTTTGTTAGACTGTCAGTGTGACTCCCAAACCCACTTAAATGGCTTCACGCTCTACAACCCTCCTCATCTTTTGTGCCCTGAAACCTTAGGAACAAAAAAATGGGACTATGCAATAGCTGGAAAATGAAAGTCAAACTTAAAACTGCCTGTGGGATGTTCCCCATGATATACCTGGACATCTCTCTCTCTGTAGTTGAGGACAAAATTGCCGTTTCCCATTTGATTTTTTTGCAGCTATAGTCAGCATGACGTTAAGTGGTTTCTTTCTTAATTGTTAGGTTAAGGTTAGTAATTGGGGTGAGCATTATGTTAACCCTCCAGGATATCACACTGGTGAGGTAATGTCTTGTCTTGGGTTTTTGTCTTGTCATTTCCTGTCTTATTTTGAAAATAACTCCCTTCTCGTTTCAGGTCACTTGCCCTTCCTCATGTGTTCCCTGGTCTGATGTCATCCCTGATCCCTGATTGTTGCCACCTGTTGCTCGTTATCCCTCTGTGTATTTAAGTCTGCGTCTCCCCTTGTCTTGTGCCAGTTCGTTATTCGTCTTTCGTCACGTCACGTTCCATGTCATGTTCCACGTCACCTCAGGTTAAGTTAAGTTGGTATTTTTGTAGTTTTGCTTGTAGCCTCGTTTTGTTTCCTCCCGGTGGAGTGATTTTGTATTTATACTTTTTATGTTAAGAATAAAAGCCTTTTTTCACACTGCCCCTGCATTTGGGTCCTCCCTCCTTGCCTGGTACTGACAGAACGAACTGGCCAAGACAGGACCCAGCGGAGGCAGCAGCAGAAGCCAGCATGGACCCAGCCATCTTCCGGATGGAATTCAATGAGGTTATGGACAGCCTCCAGTACCTCCAAATCTGCTACGACTGTGCAGACACCAAGGGGGAGAGGAAGACTTTCCGGAGGGAGGCGGGGGAACTGGTTTCCTCCAGGCCGTGGCTCAGGGTCTCTCTGCCTGACTGAGTTACACACCTGGTTTCCGCCCCTGAACCCCGGCCAGCCTCAGCTCCAGCCATGCTACCAGCCTATGCCACAGTTCCAGCCATGCTACCAGTCCAGGCCTCAGTCAAAGCCAAGCATCCAGTCCAGGCCTCAGTCAAGCATCCAGTCCAGGCCTCAGCCACAGCCAAGCATCCAGTCCAGGCCTTAGCCACAGTCAAGCATCCAGTCCAGGCCTCAGCCACAGCCAAGCATCCAGTCCAGGCCTTAGCCACAGCCAAGCATCCAGCCCAGGCCTTAGCCACAGCCAAGCATCCAGCCCAGGCCTTAGCCACAGCCAAGCATCCAGCCCAGGCCTTAGCCACAGCCAAGCATCCAGCCCAGGCCTTGGCCACAGCCAAGCATCCAGCCCAGGCCTTAGCCACAGCCAAGCATCCAGCCCAGGCCTTAGCCACAGCCAAGCATCCAGCCCAGGCCTTAGCCACAGCCAAGCATCCAGCCCAGGCCTTAGCCACAGCCAAGCATCCAGCCCAGGCCTTGGCCACAGCCAAGCATCCAGCCCAGGCCTTGGCCACAGCCAAGCATCCAGCCCAGGCCTTAGCCACAGCCAAGCATCCAGCCCAGGCCTTAGTCACAGCCAAGCAACCAGCCCATGTCTCGGTCACTGGTCTTCAGTCGGCGGTCCGGTCGACGCCTGCCAGTGGTCTTCAGTCGGCGGTCCGGTCGACGCCTGCCAGTGGTCTTCAGTCGGCGGTCCAGTCGACGCCTGCCAGTGGTCTTCAGTCGGCGGCCCGTCCGTCACCAGTCCCGGCGGAGGATCGCCCGGCACCAGCCCAGACAGGGGACCGTCCCACACCTGCTCCTCGCAGCCTATTGGGGTTTCGCCTGTCACCCATTCCTGTTCCGACGGGGGGCCATCCCACGCCTGCTCCACGCAGCCTTCGGGAGGTCCGCTCGTCACCCGTTCCTGTTCCGACGGGGGGCCGTCCTACGCCTGCTCCACGCAGCCTTCGGGAGGTCCGCTCGTCACCCGTTCCTGTTCAGACGGGGGGCCGTCCCACGCCTGCTCCACGCAGCCTTCGGGAGGTCCGCTCGTCACCCGTTCCTGTTCCGACGGGGGGCCGTCCCACGCCTGCTCCACGCAGCTTTCGGGAGGTCCGCTCGTCACCCGTTCCTGTTCCGACGGGGTGCCGTCCTACGCCTGCTCCACGCAGCCTTCGGGAGGTCCGCTCGTCACCCGTTTCTGTTCCGACGGGGGGCCGTCCTACGCCTGCTCCACGCATCCTTCGGGAGGTCCGCTCGTCACCCGTTCCTGTTCCGACGGGGGGCCGTCCTACGCCTGCTCCACGCAGCCTTCGGGAGGTCCGCTCGTCACCCGTTCCTGTTCCGACGGGGGGCCGTCCTACGCCTTTTCCACGCAGCCTTCGGGAGGTCCGCTCGTCACCCGTTCCTGTTCCGACGGGGGGCCGTCCTACGCCTGCTCCGAGCAGCCCTCGGGAGGTCCGCTCGTCACCCGTTCATGTTCCGACAGGGGGTCGTCCTACGCCTGCTCCACGTCGCCTTCCTGAGCGGCTCCGTCGGCTAGGTCGCCCTCATGCCCGGCCTCCTGAGCGGTCCCGCCCGCTAGGTCGCCCTCATGCCCGGCCTCCTGAGCGGTCCCGCCCGCTAGGTCGCCCTCATGCCCGGCCTCCTGAGCCCCTCCTCCTGGCCCCCTCCACCTGCCCTACGTATCATGGACCTTAGGGACATCTGGGATCTGTCCCTTAAGGGGGGGGTACTGTCACGCTGGTGAGGTAATGTCTCGTCTTGGGTTTTTGTCTTGTCATTTCCTGTCTTATTTTGAAAATAACTCCCTTCTCGTTTCAGGTCACTTGCCCTTCCTCATGTGTTCCCTGGTCTGATGTCATCCCTGATCCCTGATTGTTGCCACCTGTTGCTCGTTATCCCTCTGTGTATTTAAGTCTGCATCTCCCCTTGTCTTGTGCCAGTTCGTTATTCGTCTTTCGTCACGTCACGTTCCATGTCATGTTCCACGTCACCTCAGGTTAAGTTAAGTTGGTATTTTTGTAGTTTTGCTTGTAGCCTCGTTTTGTTTCCTCCCGGTGGAGTGATTTTGTGTTTATACTTTTTATGTTAAGAATAAAAGCCTTTTTTCACACTGCCCCTGCATTTGGGTCCTCCCTCCTTGCCTGGTACTGACACAGGAAGGGAATTCATGTCATGCCTTAAAAGTATGCTAAAATTAAATGTATGTAGATTTGTGTTCTCATGAACGTTCAAGTGTTCATTATACATTCTGCTGATGTATCTCTGTTCACTTTTCGTTTCAAATAATGACCTAATAGGACTTGTTTTTACTTTTTTATACTCTGTTGAAGTAGCTTCTGCCATCATACCTGTCTCTTGTTGTTGAAATCTGGACATGCTGGAACGGCATCTAATAAGGCGGGACCACAAGTAATTGGAAAAATTGTAGCTTAATAAGAAAATTCTCTCTGCGATGCTTGAAATGTTTTGCGTTGTGTGTCATGTTTTACGAGTGGATTAAGCAATGCCCTCCGAGAGGGAAGGGAGTCCACGTAGCCAAAGCTCTGCATTAACCCAGGGAGCTAGCAGTCCGTAATGGATGAAATGAAAAGCAAAACTTAACAAAAGGAGCCTCTTGAAATCCCAAGTAATTCTGGGTAGGCCATTGCAAACTTACAGCATATCAAGAGGAATTTATATGTTTTGTTAGGGGTGGGCCACGAGAAAGCCTTTTCTAAAAAAAAAAAAAAAAGGATACCATCCATCCATCCATCGTCTACCGCTTATCCTGTATTCAGGGTCGCGGGGGGGCTGGAGCCGATCCCAGCTGTCATTGGGCGAAGGCAGGGTACACCGCCAGTCTATCACAGGGCCGACATGTAGAGACAGACAACCATTCACACTCACATTCACACCTACAGGCAATTTAGAGTCATCAATGAACCTATCCCCATCCTGTGTGTCTTTGGACTGTGGGAGGAAGCAGGAGAAGAACCCACGCTTATACGGGGAGAACATGCAAACTCCACACAGAAGGAACCCAGGGCCGACCCGGGAGTCGAACCCGGGACCCTCTTGCTGTGAGGCGAGAGTGCTACCCACTACACCACCGTGCAGCCCCCCCCCCCCAAAAAAGGATACAATTTATATAATAAAATAATAATAAAAACATTAACTATTGGTTAATCAATAGACTGTATGTTAAAAAAGTGGACGTATTCACCCATTGGGTTGCTGACTTTGGAACCTAAAGTTAATTTTGGCCGTCGGAATTGAAATTGGAAATTTGGCAACCAGTGTAGAGAAGTGACCATATTTTTAATTGTGGAGGAGCAACAGGTGGATCTGATGAACAAGCTAGCTTTCCAATGTTAAGTAGTTTATTGAATTGGTAGCGTGGTAGCTGTGGTAGTGATGCTGCAGTAGCAATGCCATGGTAGCAACCTGTCAATCACAAGCCCCTAAAGCATCCCCTGCTTTCTAGTCTGTTGGACTCTAAATGGACCGTAATGTACTAAATGAACATCATGCTGGATTGAAGAAGACTTGAAACTAGAGATTGAGACCATAAACTCATGTTTACAATGTTTCCTGAGATAATACATCAAAAAAGAATTAGGATAATTTTCTCATAGACTTTCTCACTAGACCATGCAATTGGACTTAATTTTGTGACCAGAGGAGCCTGATGGCCAGTAGAGAGTATGCAAGTTTAAGGCACTTCTTTTGTCTTCACTCTTGAGAACGGAGGTTACCGCCCTAGGTTTAGCTAAAATGCCTAAACAGCAAGTTGTGTTTGACCCGGTGAATCACTTAATGAGAAAAACATTTAACTGATCAATACTGTGACTTAATGTGCAATAACTTTAGAAAAAGCTCACTAATTATTAAAAATAATAATTGTGACAATTGTGCCATTAATAAGATAATTCTAACATACATTTACTACTTTCCTACATTGTATCCAAATAACTACTTCAAATTAAGACAACTATTTCTGATGATTAGCTTTGAGTCTCTTTTTAAAATGCCTTTATGTCTACATGGTCTTTAATTCATGCTTTGACAAGGACATGGAAGTCAACCATTTCACAGATCTTCTTACAATAAATGGAGATAAACATATCTGCATAATTGCCTCTAAAAATAATAAACCATTTGAAGCTGTTTGACCCCAACACCTCCTGCTTTAAAAGCGCCATCTCCTCTGATGACTGACATAAACTACCTTCCATATTCTTTTTAAAAATGTTTTTATGGAAAGTGATCACACTCGGCTGACACTGAGGTGTAGCAGCCCCCTGACAAGCAGCATGTAAAGCCAATCAGAAAGGTTTGACAGCATCTCTGGAATCGTCGTCCTTCAAGAAGCCTTTCATCCGTCTTCCACTCTCGTCACGAGTGCAAAATCAAAAGAAGAAAGAGGTCATTGATTTTTTTTTTTTTTTTTACCTGCGGGAGATTGAGATCACATCGACTCACTGACTGACTGCTAACACATTAATGATATAAGAACGCTATGGATTCAAATGTACACGTACTGTACATGGTGTGTGTGAACTGTGACACTCCTCCTGCTTTCTAATGTTCCTATCCTTGAGGCGGACCCAAACTAATACTAGTACTCAGACTCCTCTCATCTGTCCAGAAATGTATAGAGGTCTATTACAACTCTCTCTCTCTCTCTCTCTCTCTCTCTCTCTCTCTCTGTCTCTCTCTCTTGTTCCCCTTCAGGGCTCAAATGAACAAAGCAGTAATAGGAAAATCACTCGTTCATCTCTTCCTTCCCTCATCTTTTTCTAGCTTCGCTGGGAGGGAGAGTGAAAAAGCAAGAGGTTAATGAGAATGATAAAGCGTTGGTCCGTACTGTTGAATCAACCTTATGTGAACACACAATGAACGGTGTGATGCAATGCACATGCTGGAAATCTCCTATACCAAAGCGTAGATCGCACTCGCACTGAAGTTATTATGATAATCTTTTAACTGGTTACAGGGGCGGACTGGGACAAAAATTTGGCCCTGGCAATTTGGTCCACTACTGGCCCAATTTCAGAAGGGGGCATTATTTGCTTTATAACTGCAAATACCAGGCTCAGGTGAGATTATGGCACTAGCAGCATGTGGTGCACTTACAGGCTTTCATTATTACATAAAAACTGCACGCAGTGATAAACGGGCCCTCGCACTCACACTTGACTCGGGGGGTGCTGCATCCGCTTCCCCGTTGCTGGACGCCAGCAGGATGACACGTGGCATGCAGACGTTAGGGGGCAGTTATATGATAAAACATGTTAAGTTTGGAGTAGATCAAAAAATGTACATTTAAGTAAAAACAACCTTTTTTTTGTGGCGAAGGATCAAATTACTGCTGCTGCCATGGCGTAGCTCTTTGACTTATGTAACTTTTGTTTTTCATCATTGAGGCCTTTAGAACAAGCTTACCGAGTTTGTGTAGGACGCGGATCAACAGTTCAAAATGGGAGGGGGGCTTTTAGTTTGAAAACGTTAAGCTAAAGAGTCAATTTGCCATGCCCAAAGCCATATCAGATATTTAAAGTCATCATGCTGGACAGGTGTACAAAGTTTCATGATGTTGGGATTCTAGCAACCCACTGAATAATCAAATAAAAAAATCTCTTCCTCTTTCATGGCAAAAGAAGCAATCTACATCAAAGTTATAACAGCTTCCAGTTCTGTGGCGAAGGATCAAATTGGTAGCACGGTCATGGTGCCGGCCTGACCACGCCCTTTTGACTTTTTCTGAAGCTTTTATTAACTTTTTATCGTTGAGGCCTTTGGAACAGGCTCACCAAGTTTGGTAGGAATCAGATCAACAATGTAGGCGTTGTTGGGGATGTAGCAGGAGCAGATTTGGTTATCAACAGCTAATTATTAATGTCAATATGATTATTGATATTCATAATTATATTTAATATATTATTATGATATAATCATGAATATACGGGGCACCACCCTGGGATCAGGGAAAAGATAACCTAAAACTGTATTCAGTCTCAATATAAAGGTTTTATACTCCCATGCCAATCATCGTGATCATTGGCATAAAAGTATAAAGACAATCGAACAATTTAAAAGAGAGAGAGAGAGAGAGAGATGGCCAGGCGCGACCACCAGATGGAGCTATTCCTCACAGCGTTCAGGGGCGGAGCCGCTGACGTCAGATAGAATAGCGAGAGAGGGAGAGAGAGCGAGAGATGGCCGGGTACAGCCACCAATTGGAGCTATTTCCTTAGCGTCCGGAGACGGAAACAGCCGGCGTAGGATACATGTGGGGGTGGTGTATGTGTGTGCACATGTGTGTTAGCTGGAACAAAGAGAGAGAGAATGCGCGCGTAATACAAAGGATCAGTAAGCAATTACCATCATACGGGAGCCCGTGAATTAACTGTCAATCGGCATTCAAATACAACAACACAGAAAGCAACGGACTCGGCGGTCCGTGATCAAAACTTAAAACACGTTAACAAGAATTACAAGCATATCCTACACTATCAAACTTATGTCTCTGCCCAGACTGATAGCCTCTTACTTTGTCGATGTGCAGTTTGGGAAAAACTGTGGCCTAAGACAAAGGAAACGCTGCAGACGTTTAAAGTTCATCTCCTGTTGCAGCGGTGTGCTGCAGTGGAGGAGTCTACCTCCTGTTGCAACGTCGTGTTGCAATGGAAGAGATCGTTTTTAAGGCGGCGCCGGGTTTTATACCTCACGGCTGCTCCCGGGGACCCCCTGTGGTACCTGTGGTTGTCAGCCAATAGGGCACCAGTTGTGTGACGTTGCACTTCGCACCTGGGTGAGAAGTAAAGCCAAAATGGCGGTTGTAGTTCTTTATCCCCTTTGTCCCTTTGTTCTGTCCGCATGTGAAGGCTTCTGGGCCTCCTTGTAGGCCGCATTGTGTAGTCCTGATGGTGAGGTCCCCACATTCCCCCTTTTGGTCTGAAGGTTGAGGTGTGGGACGCAACCTTCGGAGCAACATAAGGGCCGAACAGTCCATGTGTTCCTTGAAACACGTGGGAGTCCAAACATTCTGTATATTCCGTGGAGAAAGAGGTTAAACACTTCATTCAGGTTAGAGTCCATAACTTTGATGGAGGCATTGTGTCTGGGCAGAGATTGAGGCAAAGTCTGGGCAGAGATTGAGGCAAGGTCTGGGCAGAGATTTCTAACCATCTAACCTATATCAAACATCTACTAAGATACAATTTACACAAACATCAACATTGTCATTACGCTCAGGCAGTTTCAAACAGGACACACCCCTACTATGAAAACAGAACGAAAAAGGAAAAGGAAAGTGAGGAAAGGGAGAAGGGGTTAGTGGTCGCTTGGTTTACTCCTGGAGAAGATTTAAGTTAGCCATATTTACTATGTTGTGGCTCAGGGCTGTAACGCTCCATGTAGCCAGAAACAGAGGAAATATCAGAGGCACTGTCATTATCTGAGTTGTCATGTTTGTCCCAAGCCATCTGTGCGTAATTACGAACCTCTTGCATGGAGAGTCGGTGTGTCCTGCAGTGCATGGCGACATCGCCCCGCACGCTTTCGTGCAGGTTATGCAAAAAGAGAGACTGGAAGGCAGGCTCTTCCTCCAGTCCTGGGGAGGTACGGCCCTGAGCATAGGCGGCCCTGAAGCGCCTATAGTACTCCTTGGGTGATTCCTGCTCCTTGTGTAGAACGGCGAGGGCATCGAGCGTGGTGGAGGCGGGGTCCCAGTACCGGCTATACTCCTTCCGGAGTGCTGCACAAAGTCTGGGGTATCGGTCCCGGGTTCCGGGTGCAAGTGTTTCTATGAAACTGTGGACATGTTTGGTTGTGGTCTTCCAGACTAGCCTGAGCTTCTCACGTGAGGAGGCATGGGGTAGGTCAATCAGGTGGTTGTCTAAATCTCTCAAATATTTGTCAATATTATGGTTCGAGTTGTCGGGATCAAAATGTTGAATATCCTTAGCTATGCTCTCAAGCTCTTTAAAGCGGAGGCGCTGTGGTGTCCTTCCTGGTGAAGGCGAGACTAAGCTAGGTTGTGGAGGTGCGTCGCAAATTACAGGTTTGTTCCAGAGATAGGGAGATTTTGGAGGAGAACTTGTGTAAGTTCCGATGCTGGTTTCTTTGCTATCTGTGTCAGAGCGATGGGACAGCTCGTAGCCGTTACCGCTGTCTCTCAGTGGAGCTTGTCTTAAGGACTTTGTGTCCGCTGGTAACTGTTCCCATCTTCTGCATGGCGGGAGAGTCGTATTTTCACTACAAGAAGAGTGGGAGTCGGAGAAGCCTGAATCAAACTGACTGGACGAGTCTGCTGAGGGAAGACATTCTGATTTAAACTCCAACCACCTGTTCTTGTGGGACAAAGACTCAGACTCTGCGGTGTGCAGGTCCTCTAAATAACGCATGGCTTTCGTGTCTGCTGCTTGAACCTCGTGGAGGAGACAAGCATTTTGCTGCTTTAATGCTTCTGTTTCCTTCTCTAGGGTAGCTTTGCTGTGGACCAAGAGACAGGTTTGTTTGTAGAAAGTCATTAGCAAGCATTTTAACAATGGACCCTTGGATGATGTTACTACATCAGATCTGCTGTTCAGTAACAAGTCGATCTCCTCTTGCACTGAGGTTTCGTTTCTGCAAAAACTCAGAGTAGCCTGTCTGAAGGCTCTGTGCCACAGATGAGATTAACTGTTTGCAGGGGGTCTCCATTGTGTCTGGAGAGGAAGGAGGGGGGTTATGCAAATCACCTGATAAGGTGACTAGCGGTTCTCTTTTAGAGAGGGTCAGCTTCACCTTATAATGGTTCTATACAGCAACTCAGACTTACTGTAGGCTGCTTACTTAATTCTTTGCCAAAGGCACGCTAACTGAAATGCACAGCAGGAACAGTTAGGGAATTAATTAGAAATTTTGACTCGAGCTAGAACCCGTGGTGGACACAACAAAGAACAAACGTTCACAGTGTGTGTACCAACTCGAGTTGGTACACACACGTGGCTCTATCCTCTGATCTTCCTCTAGTAGATGGAGAATCCGGTGGCTTCACTTTTTTTTGGTTTTAATAGCGAAAAAGAATGTATTTGTTGTTATGCTGATGTGGGTGCACAGGTGAGAGGCTTCAACCTGTGACTTACAATGGAAATGTTAATACTCTTCTACAGCCTGTGGACTGTTAGTGAGGTGTCTCTAGCACCTCTGGCGAGTAATCACTGTGTTATAACACGTCTTAGTATCCCTAACCCTGTGTCGTTTGTGAGTATTGTTGTTAAACAATAAATGGCTTATCACAACATGCATAAGCAACCCTCAACTGTATTTGCTTGGCAAATAGTAACAGGGAGCAAAAAAAATCGATCCTTGAAAATCGATTTCTAAACAATAATAATAATAATAACTATTATTATTATTACTATAATTCTCAGGTTTTTGTGCATAAATCCCTGGATGGTTTAAGAAGGCCTCACACGGGGCTACAATTATGTTGGGGATGTAGCAGGAGCAGATTTGGTTATCAACAGCTAATTATTAATGTCAATATGATTATCGATATTAATAATTATATTTAATATATTATTATGATATAATCATGAATATACGGGGCACCACCCTGGGATCAGGGAAAAGATAACCTAAAACTGTATTCAGTCTCAATATAAAGGTTTTATACTCCCATGCCAATCATCGTGATCATTGGCATAGAAGTATAAAGACAATCGAACAATTAAAAAGGCGTGAAATTCGAGCACTAGCCTTCACAACCTGCTGTTATCCAGTGACATATACACAACAAGCACAAGAGACCGCTAGTTATAATATAATAAGGTTTATTAAAATCGGTAATAATGATCACAATCAATAACACTGCAATTAACAAAGCCTTACTATCTAACTACCTAACACACAAAGCTAAGCTAAACAAAGGAAGAGACACACGTGGAGTGTGTGTGTGTGTGTGTGTGTGTGTGCGTGCGTGTGTGTGCGTGTTTGTGTGGAGAGAGAGAGAGAGATGGCCGGGCGCGACCACCAGATGGAGCTATTCCTCACAGCGTTCAGGGGCGGAGCCACTGACGTCAGATAGAATAGTGAGAGAGGGAGAGAGAGAGAGATGGCCGGGTACAGCCACCAGATGGAGCTATTTCCCACAGCGTTCAGGGGCGGAGCCACTGACGTCAGATAGAATAGCGAGAGAGGGAGAGAGAGCGTGAGATGGCCAGGTACAGCCACCAGATGGAGCTATTTCCTTAGCGTCCGGAGACGGAAACAGCTGGCGTTGGATGTATGTGTGTGCACATCAGGGCCGTGCAGAGACCTTTGGAGGGGCAGGTGCTCAAAGTTAAAAGGGGGCACATGGAGCACGAATTTGAATCATACAGAAACATACCTTGCAATATAACCGGTTGAATGGTAGAAACTGTCAGGCTTTGGGCAAGGAGGGAGGACTCAGATGCAGGGCAGTGGCAGTAAAAATAGGCTTTATTTCTAAAATAAAAAAACGAACAAACAAAAGGCCGCTCCAACGGGAGGAAAAACAGGCTATAAAGTTAAACTATAAACAAAATGAACAAAGAACGCAAAAACACAAACTTTTTATATAGTTTAGTATAGTTTTTATAACAATATATCACAGGGAATCTTGACATGGCGAAGGACTGAGACGTGGGCTGGTTGCTTGGCTGTGACCGAGGCGTGGGCTGGTTACTTGGCTGTGACCGAGGCGTGGGCTGGTTGCTTGGCTGTGACCGAGGCGTGGGCTGGTTGCATGGCTGTGACCGAGGCGTGGGCTGGTTGCTTGGCTGTGACCGAGGCGTGGGCTGGTTGCTTGGCTGTGACCTAGGCGTGGGCTGGTTGCTTGGCTGTGACCGAGGCGTGGGCTGGTTGCTTGGCTGTGATCGAGGCGTGGGCTGGTTGCTTGGCTGTGACCGAGGCGTGGGCTGGTTGCTTGGCTGTGGCCGAGGCCTGGGCTGGTAGCTTGGCTGTGGCTAAGGCCTGGGCTGGTAGCTGGGCTGTGGCATGGGCTGGTAGCTGGGCTGTGGCTGGTAGCTGGGCTGTGGCTATGGCCTGGGCTGGTTGCTTGGCTGGAGCTGAGGCCTGGGCTGGTAGCATGGCTGGAGCTGAGGCCTGGGCTGGTAGCATGGCTGGAGCTAAGGCCTGGGCTGGTAGCATGGCTGGAGCTAAGGCCTGGGCTGGTAGCTTGGCTGTGGCTAAGGCCTGGGCTGGTAGCTTGGCTGTAGCTGAGGCCTGGGCTGGTAGCTTGGCTGTAGCTGAGGCCTGGGCTGGTAGCATGGCTGGAACTGTGGCATGGGCTGGTAGCATGGCTGGAACTGTGGCATGGGCTGGTAGCTTGGTTGTGGCTAAGGCCTGGGCTGGAAGCTTGGCTGTGGCTAAGGCCTGGGCTGGAAGCTTGGCTGTGGCTAAGGCCTGGGCTGGTAGCTTGGCTGTGGCTAAGGCCTGGGCTGGTAGCTTGGCTGTGGCTAAGGCCTGGGCTGGTAGCTTGGCTGTGGCTGAGGCCTGGGCTGGTGGCATGGCTGTGGAGGATGGCCGGGGTTCAGGGGTTGAGAGAAACCCCTTCACCCAGGCAGGCAACGAGCCCCTGAGCCACGGGCTGGTAGATACTAGCTCCCTGGCCCTCGCCAGGACTGACTGCCTCTCCTCCTCTCCGTTAGCATCCCTGTGCTCAGCCTGGTAGCTGGGCTGTGGCTGTGGCATGGGCTGGTAGCTGGGCTGTGGCTGGTAGCTGGGCTGTGGCTATGGCCTGGGCTGGTTGCTTGGCTGGAGCTGAGGCCTGGGCTGGTAGCATGGCTGTAGCTGAGGCCTGGGCTGGTAGCATGGCTGGAGCTAAGGCCTGGGCTGGTAGCATGGCTGGAGCTAAGGCCTGGGCTGGTAGCTTGGCTGTGGCTAAGGCCTGGGCTGGTAGCTTGGCTGTAGCTGAGGCCTGGGCTGGTAGCTTGGCTGTAGCTGAGGCCTGGGCTGGTAGCATGGCTGGAACTGTGGCATGGGCTGGTAGCATGGCTGGAACTGTGGCATGGGCTGGTAGCTTGGCTGGGGCTAAGGCATGGGCTGGTAGCTTGGTTGTGGCTAAGGCCTGGGCTGGAAGCTTGGCTGTGGCTAAGGCCTGGGCTGGAAGCTTGGCTGTGGCTAAGGCCTGGGCTGGTAGCTTGGCTGTGGCTAAGGCCTGGGCTGGTAGCTTGGCTGTGGCTGAGGCCTGGGCTGGTGGCATGGCTGTGGAGGATGGCCGGGGTTCAGGGGTTGAGAGAAACCCCTTCACCCAGGCAGGCAACGAGCCCCTGAGCCACGGGCTGGTAGATACTAGCTCCCTGGCCCTCGCCAGGACTGACTGCCTCTCCTCCTCTCCGTTAGCATCCCTGTGCTCAGCCTGGTAGCTGGGCTGTGGCTGTGGCTAAGGCCTGGGCTGGTAGCTTGGCTGTGGCTAAGGCCTGGGCTGGTAGCTTGGCTGTGGCTAAGGCCTGGGCTGGTAGCTTGGCTGTGGCTGAGGCCTGGGCTGGTGGCATGGCTGTGGAGGATGGCCGGGGTTCAGGGGTTGAGAGAAACCCCTTCACCCAGGCAGGCAACGAGCCCCTGAGCCACGGGCTGGTAGATACTAGCTCCCTGGCCCTCGCCAGGACTGACTGCCTCTCCTCCTCTCCGTTAGCATCCCTGTGCTCAGCCTGGGGACACTGAAGCCGGTAAGTCACCTCCCGGAGTTCATAGGTAGAGCCACATAAGAAAAGGCTGCTGAGTCCATAGTTGCTGCTGCTCTGCCTCTGCTGGGTCCTTTCTGGCCAGTTCGTTCTGTCAGGCTTTGGGCAAGGAGGGAGGACTCAGATGCAGGGCAGTGGCAGTAAAAATAGGCTTTATTTCTAAAATAAAAAAACGAACAAAGAAAAGACCGCTCCAACGGGAGGAAAAACAGGCTATAAAGTTAAACTATAAACAAAATGAACAAAGAACGCAAAAACACAAACTTAACTCGACAAGGCAATATATCACAGGGAATCTTGACATGGCGAAGGATGAAGGACGAACTGGCACAAGACAAGGGGAGAAGCAGACTTAAATACACATGAGGAGAGGGAGCACAGGTGGAGACAATCAGGGAATCAGGAATGACATCAGACCAGGGAACACATGAGGAAGGGCAAGTGACCTGAAACGAGAAGGGAGTTATTTTCAAAATAAAACAGGAAATGACAAGACCAAAACCCAAGACGAGACATTACCTCACCAGCGTGACAGAAACCCATATTCATAAAGAATGTAACATGGAATCACAACACAACATGTCATTGTCCACACCTCAAATATGGCCAGTGCGCACACACACACACACACACAGTGACATTTCATACCTTTTCAAAAATTGTACTGTATAGCCACGAATTTAATCCATTCATAATCTGCCATTTATTATTCCTAGTGCTAAATTATTAAAGTAAAAAATAATTAAATGATATTGAAATCATGTACTTAAATATTTTTGTACTTTTACTCAGTTTGACTATCGACTTTGCGTAAGACAGCAAGGTCTAAAAGTTATATAATTTGTATGCATATTATATTTAATTTTTTAAATGAGAGGTTGAGAAAATCAAAATTCTAATTCTTCTGTTATTGTTGTATTTATACTGTCCCCTGAAATTGGCCAAAAAAACAGAAAAAAATGCCAATAAATGGTGATTTTCTATAGTGCCCCGAGTGGTTGATTTGATTGAAACTTGCAGTCTATGTTCCATGGAGATATGTCAACAAATGTTTCAAGTTTAGTGATGATTTGCCCAAAGGTTATGGAGTTATGGTTATTGATGTCCAGAGCCACGCCGCTCTGATGTTCATTGGCCAATATCTTCTGAAGTCAACAAAATGTTGCCTTTTGCTAGAGTTTGGTCAGCTTGGTCTGATGGTGCTCCACACCAAATTTGGGAGTGATCAGATCAACGGTGTAAGAGGAATTAGTGGGTTTTAAACAGGTTTTTCACAAAATCCAAGATGGCGGAACATGTGGGAAGCAGACTTTAGTAGTTGCAGTGGCAATTTTAAAGAGCAGACTTGCATACGTGTGCCAAATGTCATGTCAATTGGAATTAAAGTGTGTGGGGCGTGGCCTAAAAAACCTGTAGGTGGTGCTAGTGAGCGTGTTCGAATACGAGATCCCTAAAATATCTAATTTTTCACCAGTCCCCAAGTGCATGCCAATTGTGTAAAAGCACAGGCATGTAATAATAATAATAACACAATTACAACATTCTCGGTGCTCTGGCCCTAATAATACACACACTGAAGCAATTCATAAAACATTCAAATAAACCGCCATGGCACCATCTTAGAATAGAATGGAAGTGGATGTGCTCACATATTTTTGTTTAACATGGCGCTCAAATCTAGATTACAACAGGTCACGACACACGATTGCACTATACTGAGATAATCCCCTATAGCCTAAAGAAAGTTTTCTTTATTAATTCAATATGCAAAAGCGGTGTTACCTGTTACGGCTCACAGAATATTAAAATCAAAGGGACCAGAAGATATGGTTCGTAGGAGGGTTAAAGGAGTATTGACACAATGAAACAAGGGAGCCCCAGCATACTTTTAACTTGAAATATATTGAAAGCTGACATAAAATAAACACAATTAAAGTTCAGTGCAAATATAAATATAAGACAGAATTCCACAGCACATAAAATAAATAAACAATCTTGTTCCTAACAAGAAAGGACACTTTTCCCAATCCTACTGTATAGTAGGAATGGGAAAAGTGTCTTTTGCACAAGCAGAAATTTCATTGAAACATTCAGTTTTGTTCCTTTAGGTCCCTTGTTGAGTTCCAATCAGTGTGTTGTTTCAGATTTCGTTCAGATGTGTTCAGTAGTAATTCAGTAGTAAAAAAGTCAAGTAGTCATGTAAAGTGCCTAATCCTACCACCATGGTGTACTCTTATGATGATGGTGGATGAGGAGAGGTTGGGCTCCTCTTCAGGAACAGGTGATCATGGTCCAGCTCCTTGGATTAAGGAGGTTTATCATTCGCTGGGGCTCAACTCAATCCAGAATCTATGCGTTTTCCAAGGAATCTCAAAAACCTAGCTTGTATAGAAACAGGGCTATTACTATTATGTCATTAGGGATGCAACGGTTCTCAATATAATATTTAACCGTACAGTGCGCCATGCATGGTTCAATATGCACTTATTTTCGGTTTTGCAATAACATTTCATAAAATGTCATGTTTCCATGCTTTGTATTTCTCTCTGAATTTGCTCTGTCAGAGCTTTAGAAAAGCACTTGAACACAGCATGTGTTCATGCACTGTGGATAGGGAAACACCGAGTAAGCACTTCCACAACACTTCAACATGGCGAGCGGAGCAGAGAAGCAAGAGTTTGAAGAAGTACCGTCTTCTTACAAATCTGTGGTGTGGAGACATTTTGGTTTCGGCGTTGAATACAGTGACGATGTACGGAAAAAAGTCAACAGAACAATTACTGTCTGCAAGAATTGCTTCATACGTGTCACAAACTCGACAAAACAACACGGAAAGGAATCGAAGTTCAACTGGCAAAAGCACAGAGCCTGGCACTGACAACAGATAGTTGGACCTCTCAGGCAACAGAGAGTTATGTAACCGTGATGGTCCACTATATGTCGAAGTGGGAGATAATAAGCGCTGCGCTGCAAACCCGTCCCCTGTATGAAAGCCATACAAGCGCTCACTTGGCAGAGGAACCACAGCAGTGACAGAGTGGAAGTTGGAGAGGCCAAAAGTGTTTTATTTTTATTTATATTTAAATGTATATTATATATATTTATATTTATATATATTATATATTTATTATTATATATTTTAATATTTATTTATTGCATATTTTTATTTAAATTATACAATACACTTGAATGTTTCTGAAAACAAAAATGTTCTTAGCTTATAATATAAGCAAATTAGAGAAATCATTTTGGACTATATCAATAGCAATTTCTTTTGTCCTTTTGCACAAAACGCGTACTGAAACAACCACAACCGTAACCCAAGAACCAAGTTTCATATTGAACCGTGAACTGCATTGTTGCATCCCTAGATGTCATTAAGTGTGCATACTACTCTAACACAATAGTGATTAAATAAATTAAATATCTTGTTGTTATGACCCTGGGTCATCATTTTGTATATATGGTATGGTATGTGAGTGTGTGCGAGTGTGTGGGTGTGTGTGGGTAGGATTAACTGTATATAATTAAGCACTTAACCACTGACCCGGCCGGGCACAGCCCAAAGGAGCGACGTGGGCCAGTAGGCTCACCACCCGCAGGAGGGTTCAGACAGGGCAGGTGAGGTGTGATTTGGGTGGCTGTCCTGGACGGGTAGCCGGCGACCCAATCCCCGGACGGTGACACTAGCCATGGGGACATGGAATGTCAGCTCACTGGGGGGAAAAGACCCTGAGCTAGTGTGGGAGGTTGAGGCGAGAGATAGTCGGGCTCACCTCCACGCACGTCTGGGCTCTGGAACCCAACTCCTTGAGAGAGACTGGACTCTCTTCTACGCTGGAGTTGCCCGCAGCGAGAGGCGTCAAGCTGGTGTGGGCTTGCTCATAGCTCCCCAGCTTGACTGCCACGTGGTGGAGTTTTCCCCAGTGAACGAGTGGGTCATTTCCCTGCGCCTTCGGGTCGGGGATAGGTCTCTCACTGTTGTTTCGGCCTACGGGCCAAGCGGAAGTGCAGAGTAACCAGCCTTCTTGGAGTCCCTGGGAGGGGTACTGGAGAGTGCTCCAACCGCGGACTCCATTGTTCTACTGGGGGACTTCAATGCTCACATGGGTGACGACAGTGTAACCTGGAGGGGCGTGATTGGGAGGAACGGCCTCCCTGATCTGAGTCCGAGTGGTGTTCCGTTATTGGACGGTGCTAGTCACGGTTTGTCCATAACGTACACCCTGTTCAAGCATAAGGGTGTCCGTCAGTGCACATGGCACCAAGATGCCCTAGGCCGGAGGTCAATGATCGACTTTGTGGTCGTGTCATCTGACCTCCGGCCGTATGTCTTGGACACTCTGGTGAAGAGAGGGGCTGATCTGTCAACTGATCACCACCTGGTGGTGAGTTTTGTCTGGAGAAAGGAAGGAAGCTGCTTTGTCTCTTGTTGGTAAGTCAGAAACTAATTGTAGATTTGGGTTTAGGCATTGTGTGAGTAAAGCTAGTTGTAACATTTAGTCTTGTGTTGATAGCTTGTTGTTTAAATTCTTGTGAAGCTGTCTATGCTAAGTGAGTAATCAGCTAGTTTCAGCCAGCTCAGCTGTAGTCAATAGAGTTGATTGGAGGGAGGGGTCACAGTCAGTGCATGAGGTAAACTGAGCACTTAAAAGGCTGTCAATACAGCGTCAGCTGCAGCGTCAGGACATCAGAACGAAGACGGCTGAACAAAGACAAAGGGAGTCTATCTGTGGGAGTCCAGAGAGGATGTCCACTGAGGTAGGCATAACATCTCAACCACTCCCCCCCCCCTCGCAGCCATGTGTCTTATCCCAGTCAGGACATCACATTGGAGAAGATTTTACCAGAGACCCTTCACTCGAGGCTGTAACCCATCCAATCTCTGCTACCCACCATTCTCCACCGGTAAGGAACTTGAAGTACTAGGGGGGCTGTGGAACTGCCAGTCTGCAATCAAGAAGGCGGACACCATTTCAGCCTATGCCTCCCTGCAGACTCTTCACTTCCTGGCCCTCACGGAGACCTAGATCACCCCAGAAAACACTGCCACTCCAGCTGCCCTTTCAACTGCCTACTCGTTTTCACACTCCCCAAGACGAACAGGGCGAGGAGGAGGAACTGGGCTCCTCATCTCACCGAGATGGTCCTACCAGGTCCTTCCTCTGGACCACCTACCCCGATCTACACTTGAATTCCACGCCGTCTCTGTCACCCTTCCTTTCAAGCTCAACATCATAGTGATCTATCGCCCACCCGGTCCTCTCTGTGACTTTTTGGATGAGATGGATGCCCTCCTGAGCTGCTCCCCTGATGATGGCACACAACTTGTCATCCTCGGTGACTTCAACATCCACCCGGGAAAGCTGCATTCATCTGAATTCATTGACTTCTTTTCCGCATTTGACCTTACACTCTCCCCCTCTCCACCAACTCACCGGGCCGGGAACCAACTTGACCTTGTCTTCACAAGATCCTGTGGCATCTCGGCACTCTCTGTTACCCCGCTCACCATGTCCGACCATCACTTTGTGACTTTCTCCCTCCCCATGAAGCCCACCACATCCCTCCTCTCTACGCCTCGAACGGTCACCAGCCGCCGCAACCTGAAATCCCTCACTCCCTCCGCTCTATCCTCAACTGTTATCTCCTCCACAGTTCTCCTTAATGCCTACTGAGGAAGCCTCCTCCATCCTGATGTCCTCACTCTCCTCTTCTTTGGACACTCTCTGTCCCCCAATCTCACGACCTGCGCGATCATCTCCCTCCCCTCCCTGGCTGTCTGAACCTCTGCGAACCAACAGATCATTGTTGCGAGCGTCAGAGAGAGAATGGAAGAAATCGGGCCAGCACGAGGACCTTGCTCACTACCACCACCTCCTCTCTGACTTCACCTCAACTGTTTCGGTAGCTAAATCTGCCTTCTACCTGGCAAGAATAACTCTTCTGCCTCCAACCCCAGGAAACTGTTCTCAATGTTCTCCCTCCTGCTCACTCCACTGAGATGGCCCTCCTCACAGTGACCGAGTCCCTGCGAGACGCCAGAGCCTCATTCCACTCCTCCGTTCTCATTCTCCTCGACCTATCTGCTGCATTCGACACAGTCAACCACCAAATCCTCCTCTCCACTCTGGCTGAACTTGGCATAACTAACTCTGCTCTCTTGTACATGCACAATAAAATTTCCATTTCAATTTTGTATTGTTGAAGATGAATCCCCTCACTGTGAGGATATTTGACACCACCAAAGTTGTGCACAGATTCCTTGATATATGCACAAGTGGGCGGAGCTGTGGCACAACTGAAGTGATTTATAAAAAAAATCAATGACGTTTTGCAAGAAAGTAACATCCCTTGAAGAAATTGTGTAGCTCTGTCAATTGACAATGCACCTGTACAGGTGCTAAACATTTAATTGCAACCAGAATGCTGAGGGAAAATGGGCAGTATTTATACACATGGATGCCCCTGCCACATTATTGCCTAATATAATAATAATATAGCTAATGATTGTTTACTATGCCAAACCTACAGAGGTTTTTGTTCAAACATGTTCACTTTATATTACCTGTATGTACCTGTATCTGTTAAGTCCAATGCCAAGTTAAAAAGTATGCTGTACAGTGTTGTAATAAATCATTGATTTCATGTATTTGCAGAGGTTGGGGCACAAGCAGGAGCAGATTTGGTTATTAATAGGTACTTATTAATATCAATAGAATTATTGATATTAATAGGATTATTTATTTAATAAATAAGAAAACGGGGGGAACCACCCTGAAATCAGGCAAAAGATAACCGAACCTGGACTCAGTCTCCATATAAAGGGGTTTATACTCAAATGCCAATAATTGATAACTATTAGCATATGAGTACAAACAGTTGAAGGATTTGTGAATTTTTTGCAGAGAAGAGGTTGATATCATTCATTCTTATGCAACATTTATAAACACAGCAGTATGTTCACAAGGGGTTCATAAACAATAAACAAATAATCATACACTATGTCTAATTTGCCTATCTAACCATACTAGTGTGTGTGTGTGTGTGTGTGTGTGTGTGTTACAAAATGGGAGGCTGTGTGGCCCTGCCTGGAGAACATATTCCGAAATATGTGTATAATTAGTGTAATATACATTATATTGCCAAAAGTATTCACTCAGCATCCAAATAATTGAAATCAGGTGTTCCAATCACTTCCATGGCCACAGGTGTATAAAAGCAAGCACCTAGGCATGCAGACTGTTTCTACAAACATTTGCGAAAGAATGGGTCGCTCTCAGGAGCTCAGTGAATTCCAGCGTGGTACTGTGATAGGATGCCACCTGTGCAACAAGTCCAGTCGTGAAATTTCCTCACTCCTAAATATTCCAGTCATCTGTCAGTGGGATTATAACAAAATGAAAGAGATTGGGAACGACAGCAACTCAGCCACAAAGTGGTAGACCACGTAAAATGACGGAGCAGGGTCAGCAGATGCTGAGGCACATAGTGCACAGAGGTCACCAACTTTCTGCAGTCAATCGCTACAGACCTCCTTGGTCGAGGGGGATTATGGTGTGGGGTGGTTTTTCAGGAGCTGGATTGGCCCCTTAGTTCCAGTGAAAGGAACTCTGAATACTTCAGCATACCAAGAGATGTTGGACAATTCCATGCTCCCAACTTTGTGGAACAGTTTGGGGATGGCCCCTTCCTGTTCCAACATGACTGGGCACCAGTGCACAAAGCAAGGTCCATAAAGACATGGATGAGAGAGTTTGGTGTGGATGAACTTGACTGGCCTGCACAGAGTCCTGACCTCAACCGGATAGAACACCTTTGGGATGAATTAGAGTGGAGACTGAGAGCCAGGCCTTCCCATCCAACATCAGTGTATGACCTCACAAATGCACTTCTGGAAGAATGGTCAAAAAGTCCCATAAACACACTCCTACAACTTGTGGAAAGCCTTCCCAGAAGAGTTGAAGCTGTTATAGCTGCAAAGGGTGGACCGACGTCATATTAAACCCTATGGATTAAGAATGGGATGTCACTTAAGTTCATATGTGAGTCAAGGCAGGTGAGCGAATACTTTTGGCAATATAGTGCCATTTGGAAAGTTGGATTAGTGAGCATGCAAACTGTCTGTTCTGGATCACTAACAACTGAACTAAGGTTACACACTTAACTCAACAATCCATCAAATAGAAAATCACTTGGAAACAATAATGTCATCACATTCAGGGGTAGATTTACTAAGACTGGTGCAGTTTGCACTTCGTTTGTTATTGCGAGTTCGCAAACAGCGCACGCTGTGCTTCCTCATTTTGCATCGTATTTGTAGTGTGAGATATTTCTGCAGCAGTCTATCGTTATCAAAGTCCTCAAAGTGGTTAGCTAGCACTAATATTCAAGGGAGGAAAAAGACAGACCGCCATCATCTCTTTGGTCCAGGAACTCACTGACTCACAATAGCATCATTGTGCACACAGGCACACGCGTAATATAACATCAGTGTGTAGGGCCCACTCAAAGATATGTTTGTAGCTCTCTATACTGGTAAACAAAAATCAAAAATACATAACTCCAAAAACAAAACATTTGTTATTCTGCCAGTTTACATTACTCTCCAAACAAATACCCCTTGAACCTCTCAAACTTAGCCTTTATCACTTGTTGGTATTTGCAGTAGGGCAGTATTCCAGAGATACTTTCCCTTCTGCATGTGCAGACCATACACAGTACACAGATACTTTATATCAATGTTTGTTTCTCTGTCTGCATACTGGGTTCTTAGACAAAGCTATCACCCCCTGGTTGTCCTCATATATCTTGACTGAATGCTGGTTACTACTTTCTATTCCTTTAAGTAGTTGTACAAGGTACATACTCTCTTGAATAGTGGCTGCCAGCTCCATATACTCAGCTTTGCAGGTGGATAATGCCACCGTTGGCTGTTTCCTACTCTTCCACAATATAACTGGAACATTCCCAGTTAAGCTGAAACAGTATCCAGTTGTGCTCCTTCAATAATTTCTATCAGCTGCCAAATCAGCATCACTGTATCCCTCAAGCTTTAGGGTTTCCTCACATTTTTGGTAGTGTAGTTCTTGATCCATAGTACCATTTAAGTACCTCAGTAGGTGTTTTGCTGTAGCCCAATGCTGTTGCTTTGGTTCTGCTAGGTGTTGTGATAGTTTACTAACAACCCAGCTCAGGTCAGGTCTAGTACATGTCATGATGTATATCAAGCTACCTACTATCTCTCTATATCCTGTTGAGTCAATAACCCTCACTGTCAAAATTGCTCACATGGGATCGATCTTGGTTCGCATTCAGACATTCCAAATTTTGCTAACATCTTCTCTTTGTCTCTTTTGAGTCATTTTGATCTCCCTCTCACTCTGTCTGAAGTCGATACCCAGGAAGTGTTTAAGTGGACCCATATCTTTCATCTTAAACCTTCTCTTAAACATTTCTTTCACATCACATAGTAGGGTGTTGTTACTCGCCGCTATGATTCAGTCATCTACCCATACTAACAGAATGACATTCTCATTTGCAGATTCTGACACAATGATCAGCATCATTTTGTACAAAACTATTCTCTGTAAGGTGATCATGCAGTAACATATTTCAGTTACGCCCGTACTGTTTTGAACCATACAATGACTTATTGAGTTGACACACTAAGTGTTCTCCTGTTTTTGACTTGATATTACTGACTTTGTCATCTCGCGAGACTTCTCTGACGGTAAGCGCTTTGCGTCATTTCCTGTTTCTCCGTGATAGTCGCTACAGGCTGTGTTTTTCTCTCTAGCCTAACTCTGTTAATTTAACGTAGTTTCCCTGTTCAGCGGCTTACTACCGCCAAGTTTAAACTAAGCACACGCTATCCCTGCTTCAGCAGACACATCGCTCACTCTCTGAGTTGCCTCGCTAAATTTGCTATTGTTTACGCGCTATCTCTGCTAGCTACTTTAGCGCAACTGCTAGCCTAGCGGCTACGATGGCTTCTCTCTTTCCCTGTCCTCCTTCTCTTCTCTCCTGCCCGGTGTGTCTGATGTTTAGCTACTACTCTGCCTCCTTTACTGATAACGGTACATGTAATAAATGTAGTTCACTTTTTGCTTTGGAGGCGAGGATGAATGATTTGGAAGCGCGGTTCCGCACCAACAATCCTCCGTCGGCTGCCGCTGTAACCAGCCAGCTGACGCTAGCTGTACAAGGTGCGGACCAACATAGCGTAGCAGCTAGCCGTCACTCGGCAAACCCCGAGCAGCCGGGAGGCTGGGTGAATGTCCGAAGGAGGCATAGTTCTAAACCGAAGCCCACGGTTAACCACCATGTTCACGTGTCCAATCAATTTTCCCCACTCAGCGACACACCCGCTGAGAAGCCAACTCTGGTCATTGGTAGCTCCATAGTGAGACACGTGAAAATAGCGACACCAGCGACCATAGTCAAATGTGTCCCAGGGGCCAGAGCGGGCGACATCGAAGCTCAATTGAAACTGCTGGCTAAGGATAAACGTAAATACAGTAAGATTGTTATTCACGTCGGCGTTAATGACACCCGATTACGCCAATCGGAGGTCACTAAAATTAATGTTGGCTCGGTGTGTGAATATGCAAAAACGATGTCGGACTCCGTAGTTTTCTCTGGTCCCCTGCCAAACTTTACTAGTGATGACATGTATAGCCGCATGTCATCTTTCCACCGCTGGCTGTCGAGGTGGTGTCCAGATAACGATGTGGGCTTCGTTAATAATTGGCAGCCTTTCTGGGGAAAACCTGGTCTGATCAGGAGAGATGGCATCCACCCCACTTTGGATGGAGCTGCTCTTCTATCTAGAAACATCGCTGATCTCATTGGTAGTCCTAGAACATGACAAACCAGTGTTGAGACCAGGAAGCAGAGTTGCAGTCTTACACACCTCTCTGCGCCTCCTTTAGAGCAGTCACCCACCCAAAACCAAAACCACATAAAAATGGTGTCTGTCCCCCGACCAACCAAATTAATCAGGTCAAACAGAAGAGAGTTTTCACATGAAAACCTAATAAAAATTAGCACTTCCGATGTAGTAAAACAAAATAAGAGAAATACATGTGGACTCGGGCTGCACGGTGGTGTAGTGGGTAGCACTCTCGCCTCACAGCAAGAGGGTCCTGGGTTCGATTCCCGGGTCGGCCCGGGTTCCTTCTGTGTGGAGTTTGCATGTTCTCCCTGTGTAAGCGTGGGTTCTCTCCGGGTTCTCCGGCTTCCTCCCACAGTCCAAAGACATGCAGGATGGGGATAGGTTAATTGGTGACTCTAAATTGCCCGTAGGTGTGAATGTGAGCGTGAATGGTTGTTTGTCTCTACATGTCGGCCCTGTGATAGACTGGCGACCTGTCCAGGGTGTACCCTGCCTTCGCCCAATGACAGCTGGGATCGGCTCCAGCCCCCCCGTGACCCTGAATACAGGATAAGCGGTAGAAAATGGATGGATGGACATGTGGACTCTTAAACATTAGATCTCTCTCATCCAAAGCAGTATTAGTCAACGACTTAATATCAGATAATCATATTGATTTATTCTGCCTGACTGAAACCTGGCTGCGTGATGAAGACTATGTTTGCTTAAACGAAGCTAGTCCTCCCAGCCATATTACAGTTTTTCTCAATTGTTTACACACAAATACTGGTACTTGAGACACAATGACCACAACATGTAACTCATGCACCAACACCCTGAACTAGCTCTGCTAAACTGCAAGCACAATTTCTGCTTTACACTCAAATTGCAGTATTAAAACACACTTTTTTCAAAACACTACACACAATTCTCTGCATTTGGGAGAATTTTCATGAAGAAAATCTCTTGTTTTCACAAGGAACACACTGCCATTCAAAATTCTAAAGTTAATTTCCCTACTATGCACACTGACTCATCACATGGGAAAACACCTGCAACACAGTTTTACAATTTGCAATCATCAGAGCATTAGCATAAAAGTGCAACAGGTGAGCTCTTCTGTTTTGGAGCAATGGATGCCAACATTGGCAACAGAGGCAGAGCCAGAGGAGTGAGAGTACGAGGAGGAGCCTAGCATGGATTTGCCATGCTAGGCGATATTTCCCCCGCTGCTCGGCCATCGCTTGCATTGCCTGTGATGTGGATGAGGTGCTGTGACCGAAACAGAAGAGAGGATGCGGGATAGTTGTTGTTTTTTTGTTTTTTTTGTAACTGTATACAGTAATTTCTTCTGGTTTTGTATGTAGACCACTGTATATGCAACTTTGTGTTGGTTTGGATGAACACTGTGTACATTACAGTATTCTTGTGGGAAAAATAAAATATATAAAAACAATATATAACTTATATATACTAAAATATTTTACAACACATTTATGTATGTCTGTAGTGAGTGTAAAAAAGGCCTAAGTCATTATGGCAAATGGAGAAAAAGTGTTCATCGTGTTTTACATTGAGCACATCAGTGTTCAACTGGTTCTTATAAATGTCTATTCATATGATGGTTTGTGTGTGTCATTTGACAACAAAATACCATTTTGAGAAGAAATAACATTGTTCTGAATGTAAAGTTTCATTTTGCAGGAGAATTGAGGGGTTTTGCCCATTGTGTGTGTGTTTTTTTGATTTGTGTGTAGAGTTCTGAGAGTATGAGGCATGTTTTCAGAAAATGTGTGTAAACGATCGAGAAAAACTGTAATACTCATATCTCGAGGCAGCAGACGTGGAGGAGGAGTTGCAGCCATTTTTGATTCAAGCCTGTCAATCAATCCTAAGCCAAAACTAAACTATAACTCATTTGAGAGTCTGATTCTCAGCCTTTCGCACTCAAACTGGAAAACAATGCAGCCAATTCTGTTTGTTATTGTGTATCGTGCTCCTGGTCCATACTCTGAATTCCTATCTGAATTCTCTGAGTTGCTATCAAGTTTAGTCCTTAAATCAGGTAAAGTAATCATTGTGGGGGATTTTAATGTCCATGTCGACGTTGTAAATGACAGCCTTAGTGTAGCATTTACTTCCTTAATAGATTCTATTGGCTTCAGTCAGAGTGTACATAAACCGACTCACTGTCATAGCCACACTCTCGACCTCGTCTTATCTTATGGTGTTGAAATCGAAAACTTAATAATCTTTCCTCAAAATTCTTCTTTATCTGACCATTACTTGATAACCTTTGAATTATTGTTGCTGGACTTCACTCCTCTAGGAAAAAGCTACTACTCTCGGTGTCTATCGGATAGAGCAGTAGCTAAGTTTAAGGAAGTAATTCCGCCAGTCTTGAGTTCACTTCCATGTATTAATGAAACGGAGGACTTTTATGCTAATCTTAGTCCCTCCCAGATCATCCTCTTATAGATGAATCTGGAAGCCTACTGCGAACGACTCTCGACTCTGTTGCTCCGCTAAAACAGAAAACTATAAAGCATAGGAAGTTAGCTCCCTGGTATAACTCCCAAACTCGTAAATTAAAACAAAAACTGCGTAAACTTGAAACCATCTGGCGCTCCACAATCCCGCCTAGTTTGGCAGGACTGTCTTAAAACGTATAAGAAGGCTCTCCGTAATGCCAGAGCAGCCTACTACTCATCTTTAATAGAGGAAAATAAAAACAACCCTAGATTTCTTTTCAGTACTGTAGCCAGGCTGACAAAGAGTCACAGCTCTACTGAGCCATGCATTCCTAGAGATCTTAGTAGTAACGACTTTATGAACTTTTTTAATGATAAAATTCTAGCAATCCACAACAAAATTACTTGCATCTTGCCTTCAATTGGAACCGCGTTACCCTCAAACTCGATCTAGATCTTAGTGCTGCATTTGACACCATTAACCATGAGATTCTAATATGTAGACTGGAAAAATTAATTGGCATCAAAGGAAACGCATTAAGCTGGTTTAAGTCCTATTTATCCAATCGATCTCAGTTTGTGCATGTCAATGAAAAATCCTCCAGGCACACTGAAGTTAATAACGGTGTTCCTCAAGGTTCTGTGCTCGGACCAATTCTTTTCAACTTATATATGCTTCCTTTAGGCAACATTATTAGAGGACACCACATTTTGTCTGGAAGAAGGAAGGAAGCTGCTTTGTCTCTTGTTGGTAAGTCAGAAACTAATTGTAGATTTGGGTTCAGGCATTGTGTGAGTAAAGCTAGTTGCAACATTTAGTCTTGTGCTGATAGCCTGTTGTTGACATCCTTGTGAAACTGCTTATGCTAAGTGAGTAATCAACTAAGTTTGAGCCAGCTCAGGTGTAGTGAATACTTGATTAGAGGGAGGGGTCACACACAGTACTTACGGTAAACTGAGCACTTAAAAGGCTGTCACTACAGCGTCAGCTGCAGCGTCTGGCCATCTGAACGAAGACAGTCGAACAAAGACAAGGGAGTCTATCTGCGGGAGTCCATCGAGGTAGGCATAACATCTTACCCCCCCTCGCAGCCATGTGTCTTATCCCAGTCAGGACATCACACTGGAGAAGATTTCACCGGAGACCCTTCACTCGAGGCTGTAACCCATCCAATCTCTGCTACCCACCATTCTCCACCGGTAAGGAACTTGAAGTACTAGGGGGGCTGTGGAACTGCCAGTCTGCAGTCAAGAAGGCGGACACCATTTCAGCCTATGCCTCCCTGCAGTCTCTCCACTTCCTGGCCCTCACGGAGACCTGGATCACCCCAGAAAACACTGCCACTCCAGCTGCCCTTTCAACTGCCTACTCGTTTTCACACTCCCCAAGACGAACAGGGCGAGGAGGAGGAACTGGGCTCCTCATCTCACCCAGATGGTCCTACCAGGTCCTTCCTCTGGACCACCTACCCCGATCTACACTTGAATTCCACGCCGTCTCTGTCACCATTCCTTTCAAACTCAACATCATAGTGATCTATCGCCCACCTGGTCCTCTCGGTGACTTTTTGGATGAGATGGATGCCCTCCTGAGCTGCTCCCCTGATGATGGCACACCACTCGTCGTCCTCGGTGACTTCAACATCCACTCGGGAAAGCTGCACTCATCTGAATTCATCGACTTCTTTTCCGCAATTGACCTTACGCTCTCCCCCTCTCCACCAACTCACCGCGCTGGGAACCAACTTGACCTTGTCTTCACAAGATCCTGTGGCATCCCGGCACTCTCTGTTACCCCGCTCACCGTGTCCGACCACCACTTTGTGACTTTCTCCCTCCCTCAACTGTTATCTCCTCGCTACCATCCTCAGAACAGTTCTCCGTAATGCCTACTGAGGAAGCCTCCTCCACCCTGATGTCCTCACTCTCCTCTTCTTTGGACACTCTCTGTCCCCCAACCTCACGACCTGCGCGATCATCTCCCTCCCCTCCCTGGCTGTCTGAACCTCTGCGAACCAACAGATCATTGTTGCGAGCGTCAGAGAGAAAATGGAAGAAATCGGGCCAGCACGAGGACCTTACTCACTACCACCACCTCCTCTCTGACTTCACCTCAACTGTTTCGGCAGCTAAATCTGCCTTCTACCTGGCAAAGATCAACTCTTCTGCCTCCAACCCCAGGAAACTCTTCTCCATGTTCTCCTCCCTCCTCACCCCTCCTACCCCTCCCCCCCCTTCCTTCCTTACTGCTGATGACTTTGCTACTTACTTTTCCAAGAAAGTAAAAGACATCAGCTCCTCATTTACGCCTATTCCCTCCCAGAAGTCATCTCCCCCAACCCTCAACTCGGCTGGTCTTACCAGCTTTACCCCCCCTCACCTCTGAAGATGTTCACGCACTTGACATCTAACCGTGCCACCACCTGCTCCCTCGACCCGATCCCCTCCTCTCTTCTCCAAGACATCTCACACGACATCTTGTCATTCCTCACCACCCTGATCAACTCCTCCCTCACCTCAGGTGTCATTCCAGCAGATTTTAAGACAGCTACCGTGAAGCCTCTCCTTAAAAAACCCACCCTAGACGCTACTGACATCCAAAGCTACAGACCTGTATCTCTTCTTTCATTCCTCTCTAAAACCTTGGAACGTGCCGCCTACAACCAACTGTCATCCTATCTCTCGCTGAACAACCTCCTAGACCCTAATCAATCAGGATTCAGGACTTCTCACTCCAGTGAGACGGCCCTCCTCACAGTGACCGAGTCCCTGCGAGACGCCAGAGCCTCGTCCCACTCCTCCGTTCTCGTTCTCCTCGACCTATCTGCTGCATTCGACACAGTCAACCACCAAATCCTCCTCTCCACTCTGGCTGAACTTGGCATAACTGACTCTGCTCTCGCCTGGTTTACATCATACCTGACAAATCGCACCTTTCAGGTCACATGGAATGGCTCTATGTCCAAACCCTGTTCTCTGGACACGGGTGTCCCTCAAGGCTCAGTATTAGGACAGCTTCTGTTCTCACTATACACCAGATCACTAGGTTCTGTTATCACATCCCATGGATTCTCCTACCATTGCTACGCAGATGACACCCAGCTGTTCCTCTCTTTTCCCCCGTCCTCTGACACTCACATTGCAACTCGCATCTCGGACTGTCTGGCTGACATCTCTTTCTGGACAACTGCACATCACCTCAAGCTTAACCTGAATAAAACCGAACTCCTCTTCATCCCAGGGAAAGACTGCCCTCGCATAGACCTGTCGGTCACTGTCGAGGGCATCACAGTATTGCCTTCGTCAACTGCGAGGAACCTGGGTGTAATCCTCGATGACCAACTATCCTGCACCCCCAACATCATTGCTGTGGCCCGATCCTGCAGATTTGCTCTCTACAACATCCGCAGGATTCGGACCTTCCTCACAAAGGATGCAACGCAACTCTTGGTCCAAGCACTGGTCATCTCCCGCCTTGACTACTGCAACTCTCTCCTGGCCGGACTCCCGGCCTCTGCGATTAAACCATTGCAGCGTATCCAGAACGCTGCAGCACGCCTTATCTTCAATCTACCCAAATTCTCCCATGTGACCCCCCTCCTCCGTGACCTCCACTGGCTCCCTGTTGCAGCACACATCCAATTCAAGACGATGACACTGGTCTTCAGGGCCATCAATGGAACAGCACCCATCTACCTTCAAACACTGGTCAAATCTCATGCCCCGAAGCGAGCATTTCGCTCCTCTACTTCAGCTGGTCGGCTGGTACCACCATTGCTGAAATCAAACAAATGTTGCTCAGCAAAGTCCAGACTCTTCTCTGTTCTGGCGCCTCAGTGGTGGAACGAACTCCCGACTAATGTCAGGACAGCTGAGTCATTTGCCATTTTCCGAAAAAGGCTCAAGACTCACCTGTTCAGACTTCACCTCGACTAGCATGACCCACTAACCCCCCCCCCCCCCCAAAAAAAACCAACCCCCCCCCCCCAAAAAAAATAACTTACCTATAGCACTCTGATCGTAGCACTGTTGCTCTTGAAGTACTAGTTTACTCAGATGAGGACCTAACACTTGTTCTATTTTTACCTCTTACTTTATCGGCAATGATTCGTTGTGGTTTCCTTGTTTCCTTCTTTTGACAAATGTACTTATTGTAAGTCGCTTTGGACAAAAGCGTCTGCTAAATGACCTAAATGTAAATGTAAATGTAAATGACACTCTATAAACTTCCATTGTTATGCTGATGATACTCAGTTATATCTATCGATCAAGCCTGAAGAAACCAATCAGCTAGTTAAACTCCAGGCATGTGTGGATGACATAAAATCCTGGATGACCTGCAATTTCCTGATGTTAAACTCCGATAAAACGGAAGTTATTGTACTTGGGCCTAAACTCCTCCGAAGCTCGCTGTCTAAAGATATAGCAACTATTGATGGGATTGCCATCGCCTCAAATACTACTGTAAGAAACCTTGGAGTTATCTTTGATCAGGACCTGTCCTTTGACTCGCATATTAAACAAACCACGAGGACAGCCTACTTTCACCTGCGTAACATTACTAAAATTAAGCCAATAATGTCTCAAAAAGATGCAGAAAAACTCGTCCATGCATTTGTTACCTCAAGGCTGGACTATTGTAATTCTTTATTATCAGGCTGCTCTAATAAATCTCTTAAATCTCTCCAGCTGGTCCAGAATGCTGCAGCTCGTGTTCTGACTAAAACCAGAAGAAGGGATCACATTTCTCCTGTATTAGCTTCTCTGCACTGGCTGCCAGTAAAATCCAGAATAGAATTTAAAATCCTTCTCCTCACTTACAAGGCTCTTAATGGACTGGCACCATCATATCTTAAAGAGCTCATTAAACCTAGAGTCCTTAAGAGAGAGAGTGGCGACAACGGAAGTTCAAAACGCCGGCCGATCACGTGGTCCATGTAGCCTCCAAAAGTTCCCGGAAGTGCTTGGCGGGCAATTGAAAAACACTAGGAAAACCACGACGATCGGTAAATAATGGTCAATAAATGCTTTGCGTTGCAACATGTATATTATTGTGTTAATTGATTTGAACTCCGTTAAGTTTATCAACTTAACTTTACTGTACAGTCGTTGAAAAGTCGTAATATTTTCTCTTTTTCTTAACTTTCAGATTTGAGTGAGGAGAAAGGTGACTAACAAAGATTTGCCCATTGACTGCACATCAGGTCTGGACTCGTAACAACATTATGATAACTGTATTCTAATATGAAATCCATGGCAAATAAATTACACTTTGATTTCAATTCACTATAAATCACTATTTCTATCACTATGTGTTAACTATTCTTCCTCATCTCAAACTTACTCTACTCAGTGATGCACAATAAATCAGTAGCACAATACATTTTCAGTCTCACCACTGTCTGCTCAGCACTCCTGGCCTGCAGCATGCAAAATTAAGTTATGAAGAGGCATCACTGCTTCTTGACCACACAGCACCAAGTGCAGGTAACTGATATACACTGATAGTAGATATATCGACATACACATACATGTATGAAGAGACTGCTATGGTGATCATTCGCTGTGCATGCAGGCCCCCCCCACACCCCTGGCAAATAAATAGTGGGGGTTACTTTTCCAAAATGTGTACACAGGTCAAAATCAACTGGAACCTAACTAAATAAACTGGTTAACAGTGGCTACTTGTAGTTTATTCTTACCTTAACTCCAAACGCTTAATTTCTCCTCGCTTTTCCCTTTGCCTTTTCCTCTGCTCGACTGCTCTGAACTAATTAATCAATTAGGGACAGCTGCAGCTAATCGTGGCGAAGGATTGAGTGGAGAGGAAAGCTGCGTGCACAATGAATGATCACGTCAGGAGTCAACATAATACAGTCTCCACAATATTCACAAGGAGAATTAGTAACATGATACATATGCATGAAAAATATAACCATGCCGGTATAAACCCAGTTTGTGTTCTCACCGTCCAAAATCACAACAGTAGACACACCAGCTTTATAATATACACTATACTCCTATCAGCTTTTTGAAAAAAAAAAAAAATCAAGTTGCCCAATACACACACGGTAATTATATTAACACAACCAGAATCACCCCGGTTTTTTTTTATTATTATTATTTGCAAGAAAGTTTACCACCATCAGGATCGGCGGATGCAGCTCAGTTTGAATTTAATATTCAAACGTGAACTTTTTCACCCCGCACTCAAACCTATATATATATAGCCTCAATTATATTAAATTGATGTTTATCTACAATCACACTCCCTGCACATTAAGCTGGCTATTGGTATAAATTGACAGTGTTCGATTAAGTTATATTTAGTGAACAGAATTTACATGCGTCCGCCTGTTGCATGTGTTGCTATCGTTATCCAGCGTGCTAGCTTAAACTTTTATCCGTTACTATTCTCTAATCTTCTAATCTAGACGGGGACAATCCGCCAACATATTTAATATAGCTTATTACTCATGTCAATTTAATTCCAATGAACTACTGATGTGAAAATGTCATTCTTTAAACATTTTACCTTGATCAAGTGTTGCTCCGACCGTGTGCTCCATAAGAATTACGTTGGGCGGAAGTTAGCTTTTGCTAACTTCCGGGAACTTTTGAGGGTCTCCATGCTCCGCCATTGCTGTGAAAAAAAATTAACCATTGCAGTAAACGTAGGTGGCGCCACTCTCTCTCTTAAGGACTCTAATTAAACCCTACTGTCCTCCTAGAGCACTACGCTCTCAGAATAAAGGGTTACTTGTAGTTCCTAAAGTCTCCAAAATTAGAACAGGGGCCAGAGCTTTCAGCCATCAAGCTCCTCTTCTGTGGAACCGTCTTCCGGTTCTGGTTCGTGAGGCAGACACTGTTCCCACATTTAAGAGTAGGCTTAAAACCTTTCTCTTTGACACCGCTTATAGCTAGGGCTGGCTCAGGTTTGCCCTGAGCCAGCTCTTGGTTAAGGCCCCTACACACCGCCCAGACGTCCAACTGCCTTATCCGACCACTCTCCGCCCACTCTGTTGCCTCTCGTCTGACCCGTTCGGCAGAAAAGTTGCGTTGTACACACCGCTTCGACGTGCTTCCGACAGCACAGCAGCGTGTACGTTCTGCGCTTGCGCGAGATGCAATAAGCCTCCTTAAACAGCGGGTGGCGCTAGTCTCGTGCCAGTACTCCAAAACAGGAAAACAGGAAATGACGGAACGGAGTGCAGATAAAAACAATGCACACACAGTCTTGGTTCAGTATTCGTTCGACTCGAGAAGACCTTTGTGGACTAAATACTTGGCATTTCTGGAAAGATGGCTCTGGCTAGGGTGACACTCGCGTTGTGTGCTCTCGGGCTCATTATTTTACGAAGACGTCGTCTCAATAGGGAACGAGTAATACGGAGTTTACCATCGTCACTTCCGCCCCGCCCACACACCGCCATTGGATACTCTGATTCGCTAGCACACCGCCAATCAGAGTATCCAATGGCTCAGACGTCCAACAGCCCACCTCCTCAGACTTCGCATGCTCAGTCTGATCAGACAACGTCCGCGCGGCTCCGAAAGCTTCCGACGCAGCTGTACACACCAAACATATGTGTTCCCGACCTCGTCCGAGCCTCACCAAATGCTTCAGACGTCCAACGGTTGGGCCGGTGTGTTCCTGCCTTTAAGCTGCTATAGGCCTAGACTGCTGGGGGATTATAGTGACACACTGAGCCCCCCCCTCTCTCTCTCTCTCTCTCTCTCTCTCTCTCTCTCTCTCTCTCTCTCTCTCTCTCTCTCTCTCTCGCGCGCTCTCTCTCTCTGTGTATGTTCCCCCGGAGTCCCTGTGCTCTCTTGCCTAGCAGGTCTCCCTGGACTGTGGTGGAACCTGATCCGGACTGCACCGATGTTGTGGTCTTGTTTGCCTCTTACCGCCTGTATTTTTAATTAAAGTAATTGACTAAAATCGGCATCTCTACTGTCACTAACTTGACTACTCCAGGGATCACTCCCGGGAGTCTGGCTATGCTTTCTGGTCCAGCAGAGTCCACTGAGGTCCTGACCGATGCAGACTGCTAACTGGCCTGATGCTGGAAACACCACATTGTAGTTCCACCTGCCCGCTGTGTGACTGCTCAACTACTCCTGCTTTCTGGTCTACGGCGACGTGGTTGGGATGGATTCATCTCGGCGTGGCTGTGCCTGCTGCCATGGACTACTACTGTTGATACTATTGCTTCTGTTAATATCACCACTACTGTTAATGCTACTACTACCATACTACCAACACCAAATGCAGTTGGAACCCAAGGGCCTGGGCTGCACGAGATTTCTGCCTAAAAACCTATTAAGGCAGTTTTTTCTCGCCACTGTCGCTGTAACGCTTGCCCCTGGGTGATGTTGGGAATTTGAAATTGTGTTGACTCTTGAAATTTTGAGCGTATTCTAGTCCTGCTCAATGTGTTTAGTGTCCTGAGATGACTTCTGTTGTGATTTGACACTATAAATAAAATTGAATTGAATTGAATTGAATTGAATCTCAAAACCTTCCGATTGCCCATATACCTCACACTCTATCGGAGCATGGAGGTAAGCAGTCTTTAAATCCATTTGGTGTAGGTTAAGATCCTCTTGTTCTGCCACCTGCATCAGTGCTCGGACAGAGCTCGTGTTGGCTGTCGGTGAAAATGTCTCTTTATAGTCAATCCCTTCCACTTGACTATACCCCTTTGTGACATATCTGGCTTTACATGTCTCAGATCCATCTGGGCTCTCTTTCACTGCACACACCCAGCATCCTCCCACTGCTTGTTTGGCTCTTGGCAGTGCGGTCAGAGTGAAAGTCTCAGGGGTAGATATACTAAAAATGGCGCAGTTTGTTATTGTGAGAACGCAAACAGCGCACGCAGTGCTTCCTCATTTTGCATCATATTTATCAAACCTGACAGCCACCGGGCAAACAGCGCATACTCCGCCCTCAAGTGTAATTAGTATGGGGTCAGTTCAGTCTCATTGAGTGTCCCTGAGACAGCAGCAGCAGCAGAGTGCGCGCTGAGACAAAAACACGTTTTCGAGATAACTTGTTCTTGTTCTTAAAAATAAAAGTGTGACAATGGCGCCGCCGAAGAAAAACCACGCTGAAACTGACTCTAAATTGGACTTATTGACCGAAAGCCTGGAGGCACTGAAGGGAAGCCTGGAGGCAATGAAGGAAGAGCTGGTGAAGAATGAAGACAAGAGGACTGAAGCTGAAGAACGGCTGATGGCGGAGCTGAAAGACATGAAGAAAAAGATGGAACCTCTCCAAAAGTTCATGGCTGAAGTCAAACAACTCCGGGAGGAGGCTGCGGAGAAAGACGAGTTGATAAAGGAGCTGGGGAACAGAGTGGAGGAGCTGGACCAAAAGGGTAAACTGAATGAGGTGATTGTGACTGGCCTCAAAATCAGGCCTTCAACCTACGCAACGGCGGTTGCGGCTGCAACCTCGGAGCCGGATGAATCTGAGATTAAAACTGTGGAGATGCAGGTGGCCGAGTTCCTGAGTGGCAAAGACATCGAGGTGAACTTCAACAACGTCGAGGTATGTCACCTCTTACCCCGAAGGAGAGAGTCTGCAACTCGAGCTGTTGTGCTGAAATTCACCAACAGAAAATTCAAGACTGCACTGCTGAGGCAGGGCAGGAAGCTCAAAGGCTCGGACGTCTACATCAACGAGAACCTCACCAAAAAGAACGCTGACATCGCCAGAAGAGCTCGTCAACTGAGGAAGGATGGCAAGATACAACACACCTGGACGGCAAACTGCAGAATCTACATCAAAACAAAGGGAGCATCAGCAGAAGAAGTCAAAGTAATCCAGATCAGGAGTAAGGATGAGCTGGAGAAATACGATAACTAAGGTATGGCTCATAAACACTCCCTAACTACAGCACAGCAAAGTTCAACGGTTCTTACACGGACTGAAAGACTGATGGGAATATCTGAAAGGATTGCTGAGCAGGGAAGTGTGGAGCTCACTACAATCAACATGTGGATTATACCTTATCTGATACCTTATCCGACCCGAATGAAGGAATTGACCCGGACAACCATTTCTATTTCAACATGACGGGGAAATGTCAGTACTACACTGAAGTTCAATACAATGATAGCATTGAGATGGATGGGAAACTGTCTCTAATTCACTTTAACAGCAGGAGTCTATACACCAACTTTGTCCACATCAAGGAATATCTAAATCACTTCAAAAGCCCTTTCACCATCATCGCGGTGTCAGAAACATGGATTAATGAAGACAAAGGCACAGATTTTTTCCTGGATGGATATAATCTTGTATGCATTAACAGGAGGAACAAAGGCGGTGGGGGAGTGGCCCTATTCATTGACAGTAACACCAAGTATGAGACAGTACAAAATATGTCTAAAGCTGTGGATCACTTGTTGGAATGTGTGACAATTGAAATCTGTGTAACGAAAGGCAAAAATATAGTTATAAGCTGTGTTTACAGAGCTCCAGACTCAAAAATAGAAGACTTCAATGAATGTGTGGGTGAAATATTCTCTGAAACAAGCCAGAAGAGAGTTTTTATCTGTGGTGACATAAATATTGACTTGCTCAATCCAAAACAAAACATGGGAATCGATGAGTTCATTAACATGATGTATACAATTACAACCTCTCATCACACGCCCTAGCAAGATCACTACACACAGTGCTACTCTGATTGATAATATCTTTACTAACGTTACTGACACAGCAAGTGGACTCCTGATAAATGATATAAGTGACCACCTACCCATCTTTGCTATCTATGACTGCAAATTTACTGTGGGACAGCCACCGAACAAAAACTTATACATAAGGGTCAGAACTGAAGAAGGAATGAATACACTGAAAAATGAGCTACTGAGACAAAAATCAAGCGTAGCGTTAGTTCCGGCAGGCCACGACGTCAAGCTCTAACAGCGTCAAGCTCTAACAGCTTAGCCGTCAGTACAGATCAGCTGATGGCTCAGCTGACTCTGCGTGTCCGCTCCCTATTGGTAAATTGCATTCAGAGCGGGGTATTTAAACTACTCCTGCCCGACCCTCCGTCCTGCTTCCTCTGATAGCACTTCGCAAAGCTCCCGCATGAAGAAAGATTTGCTCGTGTTCGTACTTACCCTGTGGCTCCTGATGTCGTCGCCCCTTGTCCACGATGATGAAGATCCGTGGCAAACCGACGGTTTCACGTTGGAGCCGCTTCAGATCTCTGAATCAGAGGAAGCCATCGAAGATGAGAGGGCCCTTTCTTCCCTCCGTCGAAGCTCTCGAATAGCACGAAAAGGTAACGGCCAAAACGCACCATCAATTGAGGACTGGCCAATTCCTAAACTGTTGGAGTTCCTGTTCAGCAACGACGTTACCGCTCCGGGCGGAGCGTCCCACCGGGAACTGTTTGCGCTGTTCCTGAATCTCGCTGGGTCTCCACCAGTCGATCAGCGTCCTGTCTCCGTTTCTCCCGTCTCTGCTGCTCCTGTCTCCGCTCCTCCTGTCTCCGCTCCTCGGAAAGCGCCGGCAAAACGAAAAAACTGCTCCCAGAAATCAGCAGTCGCTCCGACTCCAGCCGCTGCACCGTCGGCCAAAAGAGCCAGAGCCCCGACCTCAGCAGTCGCCTCCTCAGCTCCAGCAAACAACGCTATCTTGGCAGCGCTGTCGTCCATTCAGTCGTCCCTTTCCAAGATGAATTCAAGGATCCAGACCCTAGAAGCCGCCGCCGTTCCATCCTCCAGCTCTGCGTTCCAGACCGCCGTGTTTACATCCCGGGAACCTGCTGCCTCTTCCTCGACGCTGGCCAGTGACGTCACTCCGGCGCCCGCCGACGGCATCTCTATCCCACGCAGGATTCTGGGTAGTGCAGTCCCAATCTCCACCGGTGTGCCTTTCTATCCTCCTGCTGCTGCCATCTCCTACAATTTGAGAAGCCAGATCCACGCAGGTAACGATGTCAATTTAGTGAAAATCCTGCTGTGCTCGGATGTTAGTGATAAGCGTGTGGTAGATTGCGGCGATGTGTCTGTGATATTGAAGGATAGTGACCCTAGACTTTCAAAAACTCTGACTCTAGTAGAATTTACTGTTGCTTTTGGTGTGTTCCGAGATATAATCTGTGAAGTCTATCCATCTCGTCGAGCAGAATTGGACACCTATCTGGCCATCATCGCAGATCTCGCCATGACATACGGTGGAACTCTGTTTTATGAATATCATAAGTCATTCTCTGCCAAGGCTGCCATGTTCATTCAGAGGTTTAACCAAAGACTGGACTGGGCTGTAGTCGACTTAGCTTTAATCAGCAGGCATTGCACTGGCCGCCAAGCTCTTTCCTGCTCCATTTGCGGCTCTTTCTCACACTCTTCCAACATGTGTCCCAAATCTGTGGCTGTAGTCCATCAAAAAACCGATGAGTCTAAGGTGACACCCTTTTGGACTCCCATGTGCCATAATTTCAATGAGAACGTGTGCAGATTTGTAAATTGTAAATATGTTCATGCTTGCAGCTTTTGCGGGGACGGTCATCCAAAGTCTGTGTGCCCCAGACGAACCCGCCTTGTGAGGAAGGGAAAGTAAAAAAAAAAAAAAAAAAAAAAAAAAAACCTTCAACCCCAATCAACGTGGCTTTAAAGAAGCATCCAAACCGCTGCTTTGTGAATTATCTGTTAACTGGACTGGTTCAAGGATTTATGGCCGGTTTATTGTGGTTGCCTAAAATGTCCCATTCATGTAGTAATCTGCAGTCTGCTTTGAAAGAGCCGGAAATTGTTGACACGCTGTTGGAAAAAGAAGTCAGGAAAGGTTTCATGATTGGACCTCTGGATAAATCCCCTTTCCCCGTATCACGCATCAACCCCATAGGGGATAATAAGATTGCTGATGCTCTGTCTCGATTTGAATTTCAGAAATTCCACAGTCTGTGTCCGGAAGCGGCGCCATCCAGCCTGCCTTGCCCCCCTTTCCACCATACGGTGCTAGATTAGACACCACCTTGGAAAAATACATGCTGTCAGCTGCTCGCATATGCGTTCTGGTTTAGCGAAGTCTACATTAAAATTGTATGACTCTGCCGGTCCTATTTCACCACATTTTGTTTCTCCTTCTCTGTTGCAATTCTTCCTATAAGTATTCCCATTGTATGTGCTTTCTGGTTCACTGTTTCGAGTCCCGAAAAATGCAGCCGTCCTCCATCAAAGGCCTCCTCGCAGGTGTCCAGTTTCACCTGCGTTGCCTGGACCCATCCACCAACAGCTACTAGAGAATCCATCCATTAAGCTCTGCTAAACGGCTTAAAAGAGAGAACCTCAAGGCAATGACATTCGTCTTCCTTTCACTCCTCCACTCTGCATAAATTAATCTCTCACTTAAGGAACGGGTGCTTTGATTCATATACAGACTCACTATTAGAAACTGTCTTCCTCACAGCCTTTTATGGGTGCTTAGGGTGCGGAGAATTCACTACACGCTCACGATCTTTCGATCCTTCTCAAGACCTCACCATAGGCGATGTATCAGTCCACAGTCATTACTTTTGTGTCCTCTTAAAACATTCCAAAACTGATAGAGAGAGAAGGGGAACATCAGTCATCATATCTCAAACTAACTCCGATTTTGTCCTTTGTCTTCCATGGTCCACTATCTGAGAGGCCGCGCCCAAGCCAGCCCACAGGAGCCGCTGTTCATCACGGAGAGAGGGGAACCCCTGTCACGAGCCTGGTTCACCTCTCGCCTCCGCCTCCTTTGCCAACTTGCGGTCTCCCTCCGGAACGCTACACGCCCCATTCGTTCCGCATAGGAGCAGCAACAACAGCAGCATTGGTCGCTCCTGTGTCCACCCTTAAAGCTATGGGCAGATGGTCTTCTTCTGCTTTCGAACGCTACGTGCGCCCTGACAACAGAGCTATTCTAGATGCTCAAATAGCCATGAGCCTCTCACTGTAAATATTGATGTAATAAATATTCATAGGCATTATTGGTTACATCTATATTATTATTATATTTTATTATATTATAGTGATTATTAAGAAGTAGTGTGTGGTTTATTCCCTATTAAAATTCATAGGGAAAATATCTCCATCCTAGATAGCTTCCTGGCATCTCCTGTAGCAGGTTACAGGATTGGCGGTATGGTCGTTTTGGGGATTTTTATTTATTTATTTATTATTTATTTTCGCTGTGCGCCCCCTGCTTATGCCGTTCATGATGGGCGGGAAGGTGCTCTTCCTGCCTCAGGCTTTCCACGCAAGCGCGTGGAAGAGCAGGGGGTCCCAGAACAATGTTGTTTTGGGGGGCCTTCTTTGCTACATGCGCTCCCCGCTTATGCCGTTCATGATGGCTCATGAAGGGCAGGAGGCTTTCCACGCAAGCGCGTGGAAGAGCGGGGAGATCCCGGAACAATGTTGTTTTGGGGGGGTTTCTTTGCTGCTGCGCTCCCTGCTTATGCCGTTCATGATGGCTCATGAAGGGCAGGAAGGTGCTCTTCCTGCCTCAGGCTTTCCACGCAAGCGCGTGGAAGAGCGGGGAGATCCCGGAACAATGTTGTTTGGGGGGGTTTCTTTGCTGCTGCGCTCCCTGCTTATGCCGTTCATGATGGCTCATGAAGGGCAGGAAGGTGCTCTTCCTGCCTCAGGCTTTCCACGCAAGCGCGTGGAAGAGCAGGGAGTCCCAGAACAGTACCATACCACCAAATAAAACTGTGCAAGAAATAAAGATTATTTTTGACAAAGTGGTCCTGACTGAAATCAAGCGTAGCGTTAGTTCCGGCAGGCCACGACGTCAAGCTCTAACAGCTTAGCCGTCAGTACAGATCAGCTGATGGCTCAGCTGACTCTGCGTGTCCGCTCCCTATTGGTAAATTGCATTCAGAGCGGGGTTTTTAAACTACTCCTGCCCGACCCTCCGTCCTGCTTCCTCTGATAGCACTTCGCAACCCACCTCCACCCCAGCTCCTCCTGTCATTGTATTCATGTTGGCTGCTCTGCTCTGGGGTTTCTTTGCTGCTGCGCTCCCTGCTTATGCCGTTCATGATGGCTCATGAAGGGCAGGAAGGTGCTTTTCCTGCCTCAGGCTTTCCACGCAAGCGCGTGGAAGAGCAGGGAGTCCCAGAACAGTACCATACCGCCAAATAAAACTGTGCAAGAAATAAAGATTATTTTTGACAAAGTGGTCCTGACTGAACTGGAATAATGTTTACAATGAAACAGATGTGAATGATACATATGATTCCTTTTTGCAAATATTTAAAACACTGTACGACAGACACTGTCCTGTGAAAAAGAGACACCCAAATCGGAATAAGGAACAGAAACCTTGGCTCACCAAAACCTTGATAAACGCCTGCAGAAAAAAAAATACTCTGTACAGACAGTTCATTAAATCAAGGACGGCCCAGTCAGAAGTGAGATACAAACGGTATAGAAACAAGTTAAACACTATCCTAAATGAACGCAAGAAAGAATATTACAGCAATTTACTTGCAGAAAACATGGAGTATACAAAAAAATTATGGGATATTCTAAACAACGTGACTAATAATAAAAGTAAAAAAACAAACTACCCTCCCTACTTCAAGTATAACAACACGCAGGAGGATAACCCGGAGGTCATAACAAATAGTTTCAACCAATTCTTTGTAAACATCGGGCCAGAGTTAGCTAATAACATCCCTGACTCACCCCTGCACTGGAGTCATTTTGATAAGGATGGAGACAGAAATCCCAGCTCAATGTTTCTCACACCAGTGAAGGACACAGAGATTAGACACCTAGTCAACACATGCGTAGCCAAAACTTCTACTGATGCTGACGACCTGGACATGAGATTAATCAAGGAAGTATTAGATGGAATCATCTCACCCCTGATGATATGGAAATTTTGTACTTCTTGATGAGAGATACTGAACTGAAGACTTACACATGAGAAGGTTTGGTGAATGTAAATGTGTCCTGTGGCCTGTGGCCATTTGTGTGTGTTTTGCAACCCATGGGTGTTTTGCGACATGGGTGTTTTGCGACATGGGTGTGGTTTATGACCCAGGTGGGGTTTGCGACCCATGCAAGGTTTAGATAAACATCGGAGTTTATGACTTCCATCCCTGTGAACTGAGTGAAAACACACCCACAAGAAGATGGATAAATATAATGTTCGTCTCACAACATTTTGAGTCTACACATTGTAACAGACCAGCATGTTGCTCTGTGAATTCTCCTCTTGATCAAGATTAAATCCCTGTTTGGACCTTGAGCTGACTCCGATCTCCTTCCTCCAGTTCTATACCAACGGGTAATTATTTTAACACTTTGGCGCCCAACGTGGGGCCCCAATATCTTTCCCTCTCTTCGTACCAGAGGACCTGAAGACCTTAAGGCAGAGGAAATAGAAATCCTCTGAAAGACCTCCACCGCGGGGCTCATATAGCCTCGTTTGGGACAGGAGGCCAGGTCCTCTGAAGAGGGGGCGGTGACGGGGCCAACCACAGAGGGGAGACGGACCAGCCAGGCAAACAGAGTCAGGGACTCATCGAAAGGGTAAGAAATTTCTAATAAGTAAAGCAAGTCGGGAACTTGGGGGATCGATCTCTTAGAATAGGTCAAAGGACCTAATAGGAAAAAGGAAATAAATAGAATCAAGCCCAGGCTTGGGGGAGCAGGACTCTCTTAGATTTAGGGCAGGACCCTAAATCCAGGTAAACTGTCTTTGGAAGGACAAGGATTAAACTAATCCCGAAGGCCTGCGAAAACAAAAAGACGTCAGGGAGGGTTAGAGACCCATAGGTAAGAGTACTCAAAAGGAAAGAAATGAAAAGACCGGTAAAATAGAAATAACGTTGAAATAAAAATACGTATTAAAATAAATAAATAAATAAAATAAAATATATATATAAATATATATAAATAAATACATCCAAAATGGGAAATTGTAATAGTTATAAACATAAACCTGACGAGGTTCAATATAAAGGAGATGCAAAACGAATGAGCCAGAAAGCTCTAGATAATGTAAAATATATAAAAAAGTGGGAAGAGAAGTATGGGTTTAAAGGAAAGTTGCAGGTGGAAGAGTGCAAAGAATTGGTAGAAAAAATAGAGGAAAGGTCAAAGGGAAGTGAGAAAAGGCAGAACAAAGAGGGATACACACAGGCGAAAGCATGGTTAGAAGAGGCAGAAGCAAGGAAGAGAGGAATGCAGAAGCAGAAAGAAAAGAAAGTGAGACAATGTAAAGAAGAAATTGAGAAAAGAGAGGTTGAAGAAAGGAAAAGACAGGAAGAAAAAGAGATAAAGGAAAAGGAAAAAGATACAGTGTGTAATAAACTTTATCCTGTTTTGTACTCCAACCGAGATAAACAGGAGGATAACGAGTATGTGCCTCTGGGTCTCCACCCTCCCCCGTACAACATCCCTCAGCCACCACCGCCTCATGCCCAAGCCTCAGCTCAAGTCCTTCGCCCTCCTTCTCTCTCTGCATCTACTCTCACCGCTCCTGCACCGACAGAAACAGCTACAGGAAGTCCAAAAACAACGAGGTCTGGTAAGTTCTATGACTCTTATAACCTTCCTACCATGCCTATACTCTCCCCACCAAGGGAGTCACTGAGTTTGAACATACAAGAAGAAATGTATCCGATGATAGAAATGCCTAACCCGAGAGCCGGGGATGGGCAAGGCGCAACAATAAGAGTGTATTGAGCGTGGACAGAGGGAGACGTGAAAGACGCAGCATGCGGGGTCCCACACCCTAGGGAAAACACAGGAGAGTTTAGAGAACAGTTTCAAAGATTGTGTAACAGTTTCCAGCTGAACACTTTATAGGCAGAAAGAATACTAAGGTGCATTGTAAAACAAGATTGGTGTTTGATTAAGGGAACATGGGACCCATTTCACAACAATGTTGCCATACCATATACCAACGCTCAATGGACTGTCCGAATTGATGCTTTAATTCAAAGAATAATAACTCATTTTCAGGGAAGAGCAGACTATAGCAAAATAGCACGGTGTGTACAGAATGCAGATGAAGGTGTGTTGATTTACCTAGAGAGACTGAAAATAGTGTTTGCAGCAAACAGCGGCTTACAACAGGATAATGCAGACAACGGTCCCTATAATATGCAGCTAAAAAACGCATTCCTGAATGGAATGAAGCCAGAGATCTCACAGTTTATAAGGAAGCACCTAATTGGTGTTGGAACTGCTGGGATACAAGCTACGACTGACCATGCAGTACACGCAGAGAACGTACTGAAAGAAAAGAAAAACAAGAAAGGTGGAACAAAAAAGGCAAGTGAAATATTTGTCATGGATGATGATGATGATGAAAATTATGCTAATTCATTCATTGATGTGTATTTCCGAGGCAATGTCAATCGTGGAGGCTGGAGAGGGAGAGGAAGAGGAGAAGGACGGGGAAGACGGAGATTTGGAGGAGATGAGAACTGCTACAATTGTGGTAAATTTGGACATTGGGCTCAAGACTGTAAAGCTCCAAAGGGCAGAGGTCAAGGAGGCTGGCGGGGGAGAGGAGGAGCAGGGAGACCCAGACGAGTTGATGATTCATCGGCGTGACTAGCCAATAAATCAGGTCATGCACAGTCACACACACACACACACACACACACCAAGACACAGAAGATGAGGAGGAAGAAGTATGTTCACTAGAAAGCGCTGAAATATTTTTAAGCATGAATCAAAAATCGATAGTCACTCTGTTGGTTAATAATCATAAAACTCGTTTTCTATGCGATACGGGAGCATGTAGAACAATAATCAGAAAAGATGAAGGCGGTGATAGACTGCCACTCCAACATGGTAAAGGCATGAAGGTTAAATCTGCGACAGGACACATAGTCACTGAGCCACTTAGTCAACCGGTGTCAATTACCGATCTTAAGACAAATACAACAGTCTTAGCAGTGGTTGCAATCTCAAACCTGTGTCCAGTGAATCTGTTAGGGAGAGATTTAATGGAAAAATTAGGAATAGGAGTAATTCCAACCCCGTTGGGCATGGAAGCCTGCAGGATGACAAAAATACAAATGTCTCAAATGACAGAATGATACTTACTGACTGATAAAGAAGAAGAGGAACTGAAAGTTGTTCCTGAAAAACTATGGTCTAAAGGGACAGCAGATGTAGGGCTAATACGGGGTATATGACCAGTAGAAATAACCCCGAAGGGTTCATTTAGGCCCTACCAAAGACAATATCCATTGAAACAAGAAGCAATAACAGGAATACGGCCAATAATCAAGGATTTATTGGCTGGAGGGATAATCAGAGAGTGTCCAGATTCACCATGTAATACACCATTATTCCCTGTAAAGAAGGCGGCACCGTCACAAGGATGGCGCATGGTTCAGGATCTGCAAGCAGTAAATCGAGCAATAATACCAAGAGCTCCTTTAGTTCCTGATCCACATACTTTATTAAACGATCTGGACCCGAAAGTAAAATACTTCTCAGTAATAGATCTGGCAAACGCATTCTTCTCAGTTCCAGTACATAGAGATTCACAATTCTGGTTTGCATTCCAGTTTGAGGGTAGAAAATATACATACACGAGAATACCTCAAGGTTACTGTGAAAGTCCAACTATCTTTTCTATGGCCATGTCTGCAAACTTAGCAAAATTTGAACCCCCGTGTAAAAGCCAGATACTATTATATGTGGATGACATCTTAATAGCGTCTAAAACTGAAATAGATTGCAAAACAGATACCTTAGCTCTATTAAAGTTCTTAGCTGAACAAGGACATAAGGTCAGCAAAAATAAATTACAATTGTGGCAAACGGTTGTAAAATATTTAGGTTTTAATATTTCACAGTCAGGTAAACATCTAGACGAAAAAAGGAAAACAGCTATTTTACAAGCACCAAAACCTACAACCAAAAAACAAATGATGTCTTTCTTAGGTATGACTAATTTTTGCAGACAATGGATTGCTAATTATGCTGAAATAGCACAACCGCTCCAAAATGCTATATATGACCAGCCTATGGCAGCTCAAGACAAAATAACATGGACTCAAGAAACTAATGATGCTTTTGTTAGACTCAAACAAGTTCTAGTGAGCTCTGCAGTATTAGCTTTCCCTGATTACTCAAAGCCATTTGTTCAGACTTGCGATGCAAGATCTGGTTTTATGACTAGTGTTCTAACACAACCATTTGGAGGAAAACAGAGACCTATTGCATATTATTCATCAAAACTTGATAACATCACAAAGGCTATGCCACCTTGTTTGCAGGCAGTACAGGCAGCTGCACTCAGTGTGCAGAGTTCTGCTTCTATAGTGTTATTTCACCCACTGACACTTCTGGTGTCACATGCGGTCTCAGCACTTCTAATGCAGAACAAAATAGCCTTTATGTCACCAGCGCGACATCTTAGTTGTATGACTATCCTACTGTCACAGCCACATCTCACTATAGAGAGATGCACTACATTAAACCCATCAACCCTGCTACCAAATGAAACAGATGGAATAGCACATGATTGTGTAGGAGAAACTAGTGCTAGAGTTTTACCAAGACCAGATCTCACTGATGTACCACTTGATGCTGCTGATATTGTGATATTTGTAGATGGCTCATGTAAAAATAATCCTGACGGGACAAATGTAAGTGGATATGCTGTAGTAACATCTGACAAGGTTTTGAAGTCAGGCTCCTTACCGTCGCATTTCTCTGCGCAGGCAGCAGAACTTGTTGCACTTACAGAGGCGTGCAAAATAGGGAGAAATAAAGATATAACTGTATATACAGATAGCCAGTATGCATTCTCGACACTTCACGTGTTTGCACAACAGTGGAAAAATAGAGGCATGGTAACATCTACAGGGAAACCTATTACACATAAAGATCTCATTTTGCAGCTACTGGATGCCATTCAACTGCCAAGAAAAGTTGCAATATGCAAGTGTGCTGCACATACTACGGGTAAAGATTTTATTTCAATGGGAAATAAAAAAGCAGTTGACGATGGCAATACTGTGATGCCCTCGACAGTGACCGACAGGTCCATGCGAGGGCAGTCTTTCCCTGGGATGAAGAGGAGTTCGGTTTTATTCAGGTTAAGCTTGAGGTGATGTGCAGTTGTCCAGACAGAGATGTCAGCCAGACAGTCCGAGATGCGAGTTGCAATGTGGGTGTCAGAGGGCGGGGGAAAAGAGAGGAACAGCTGGGTGTCATCTGCGTAGCAATGGTAGGAGAATCCATGCGATGTGATAACAGAACCTAGTGATCTGGTGTATAGTGAGAACAGAAGCGGTCCTAATACTGAGCCTTGAGGGACACCCGTGTCCAGAGAACAGGGTTTGGACATAGAGCCATTCCATGTGACCTGAAAGGTGCGATTTGTCAGGTATGATGTAAACCAGGCGAGAGCAGAGTCAGTTATGCCAAGTTCAGCCAGAGTGGAGAGGAGGATTTGGTGATTGACTGTGTCGAACGCAGCAGATAGGTCGAGGAGAACGAGAACGGAGGAGTGGGACGAGGCTCTGGCGTCTCGCAGGGACTCGGTCACTGTGAGGAGGGCCGTCTCAGTGGAGTGAGCAGTCCTGAATCCTGATTGATTAGGGTCTAGGAGGTTGTTCAGCGAGAGATAGGATGACAGTTGGTTGTAGGCGGCACGTTCCAAGGTTTTAGAGAGGAATGAAAGAAGAGATACAGGTCTGTAGCTTTGGATGTCAGTAGCGTCTAGGGTGGGTTTTTTAAGGAGAGGTTTCACGGTAGCTGTCTTAAAATCCGCTGGAATGACACCTGAGGTGAGGAATGACAAGATGTCGTGTGAGATGTCTTGGAGAAGAGAGGAGGGGATCGGGTCGAGGGAGCAGGTGGTGGCACGGTTAGATGTAACAAGTGCGTGAACATCTTCAGAGGTGAGGGGGGTAAAGCTGGTAAGACCATCCGAGTTGAGGGTTGGGGGAGATGTCTTCTGGAGCAGCCCAGAGCAGAGCAGCCCAGAGCAGAGCAGCTCAGAGCAGCAGAGCAGCCCGAACCCTTGCCTGCCGGACACGCAGCAACCTCACCGGGCCCAGTCTTTGGGCCCGTGCCGGTAAGTCTCCAACCACTGTAGAGACAATCCGCTATATGCGCCTCTTCCACGCATCGGACACTACCTCCCTTGTCGAAGCTGCACTAGCGATCTAGCCAACTGCTAGCCAAACTGCTAGCCAACTGCTACCCAACCTAGCATCGGCTAAACGCCACCACACCAACACCTTTGCTGCCGGAGCTGTCCTCTTTTTCTCTTTTCACAGCCACTATCTGCTCCAACCATGGCACCTTGCACCTCACCACCCACCACCAACCCATGCGATGACTGCCGGAAAACAGAAAAACACATTACTCACCTCAGGGAAAACATCAGAAGGCTCTCAGATCAACTCCGGAAAAAAGATTCCCTCCTCACGACTTCACTGACACCGCTGCCACACAGTCAAAAATCATCTCCTCCATGAACTCAGCCATTGCCGACACCATCCTCTGGGATCCTTCTTCACCACCCTGTCACCGACCCACCTCGTGTTCAACCCCCAGCTCTCAGGCCTCCTGGTCAGTGGTGGTGGGCAAAGATAGGAGTGGGCATCCCTGCGCGGTTGCACCTCCGTCCCTAAACCTCACTAACCGCTTTGCCATGCTATCACGCGATGTCCCTGTCCACCCTGCCGATGTCCCAAAGGCCGATGTTGTTCCAGTGCCTGGTGTTTCTCCCCCCCCTCAGTCGGAACCGGACTCCGTCCCAGCTGCGACAGCTGTAGCAGTAGCGGCAGCGGTGGATATTGCTCCACCTGACGCGTCGACTCCTCCGGCGGCGGCAGCTGCGGTGACGGACTACAGACAGCTGGGGAAATCCTCAACGTTCCGCCGCAGGTTGCTGAAGGAGGCCGTAAACAGGCGCTCTGGTGGTCTTCCCCGTCCTCAGCTACCGGAAAAGCTGCCTCCAAAATTGGAGCACAGCCACAATTATCGAGCTCCAGTAGCCGCGGTGGATGTCGCATCCCCGCGACCGTCTATGGGCAGCTTCGACATCCAGGACATGGAGGAGTTCCCCCCTCTGACCGGCTCCTCACGTCCCCCGCCTGGCCAGTCACTTATCCTGTCACCGGGTTCTCAGTTGTCTGATGCGGCTGCCGTGACCCGACAATCTCCACAGTCCCCACAGTCATCCACGCTGCCTCCTCTCATCCCCCCCACCGCCCTTGTAGTTGGTGATTCCATAATTAAAAATATTCGCTTTGTCAACGCAGTCATGCGGTGCTATCCTGGAGCCACGACCCCGGCAATTACTGAACAGCTCCCCGATATCCTGGCCTCCCTCCCAACGACCGTCAACAAAATAATAGTACACGTTGGCACTAACGACACAACCCATCAGCATTCCGAGCTGACGAAAGCCGACTTTGGGATCGCCCTTCTTTATTTAACAGAGACGGCATTCACCCAAACAACGTGGGCAGTCGCATGCTCACGACCAACATGCAGCACGCTGTATTGCATTCCCCACGTGACTGACTATCGGGGTCACGCCCTCACTCTTCTTCCTCCTCACCCCAGTGCACAAAGGTCAGCCCTGTACCCTCTGCTGTCACTAGCGCCCCCATGTGGAGTGACAGTAGTGCTGCCCACAACACCGGACCTGGACCTCATCGACTGACCAACATTTCACCCATCCCCGCAATCATTACACTCCGTCATCACATCAGACACTGCCATACCCACTCGGTGAACTTTAACAACCTCAGACCACTAAAAAAACAACCGTCCTCTCCAGTCCACAAACCACCTGTCAGAATCAACATGGCACTTTTTAATGTTCGCTCTCTTTTAAACAGAACCTTTTTAATGAACGATGTGATTTTAGATAATAAGTTAGACTGTCTTCTTTTAACTGAGATTTATTTAAGAAATCAAATAAATCGTCAAAAATACGTCATGAAAACTAATAATTATAAAAATACATAGAAAAAGTAGGAATCAGTCAAAAATACTGCTGTTCTCACCGAGGCTTCCCCACCAAATTTTAATTTTTTATTTTCTACTAGAGAGGGTAGGAGAGGGGGCGGGACAGCATCCATCGCCCACATCCCCCTTACCTCAAATAGAGTGTTTTTTAACAGTTACTTGTCATTTGAGCATCATGCCTTTACTTTTAGCAGCCATCCGATTCTCTGCATCAATGTTTATAGACCACCCCATCACTCTAGCTCTTTTATCAGTGAATTTTCAGAACTTATTTCAATTATCCACACCTCTTATAGCAGGATTTTAATAACTAGTGATTTTAATCTACACGTTGATGTTACCTCGGACCCGATATCCAGAGCGTTTTTAAATCTTTTAAATTGCCTTGATTTTAAGCAGCACGTCGCACAGCCAACTCACAACAGAGGACACACCCTGGACCTGGTCATAACCCATGGCCTGTCCATTGGTGTGTCCTCTGTTGTCGACCTGGCTGTGTCTGACCACTACTGTGTATTTTTTAACATCACCAGTTTTAACCAAGAGGAGGCCCCGGTGAGAACGGTGAGGAGGCGCTACCTTACTTTTGAAGTGGCTGCAAATTTTATGGAGATTTTACAGAGCACTCCTGCTGATATTTTACCTGCACCCTGCAACGTTATTGTTGACAATTTTAACAGGACACTGAAGTCAACTCTGGACTCAGTCGCTCCACTTTTAACGAAAACAATAAAAACAAAACCTACACCCCCTTGGAGAAAGAACAACGAAATCTGTGAATTAAAAAGAAAATGCAGGAGTGCTGAGAGGAGATGGAGAAAAAGCAAATTGACAGTCCACTATGACATTTTACGTCAACAACTCAAAACCTACAATAATGCAGTCAGAAAAGCAAGAATTTCCCATTTCTCAAAACTCATCACCAACCATAAAAACAACCCCCGGTTCCTCTTCTCCACCTTCAATATTTTAACAGGTTCTGAGTCAAAGGAAGTTTTTATGACACCCACCGACGATCTTTGTGAGAACTTTGCAGACCACTTCAGAACCAAAATCAAGGACATCAGATCCTGCCTTTTATCCCATCAAGTTTTAACTGTTAACATACCTGAACTGATGTCCTTACCTGAGGAAACACTGGAGAGTTTTGCCCTGGTTGATGCAAGGACACTTGGTCGAGTATTCTCCCAAGTAAACCCAACAACCTGCCTTTTAGATCCCATTCCCACATCACTTTTAAAATCGTTTTATGGATTCTTCGAGGAACAGTTTTTAAACATCATGAATTGCTCTCTTCAGACGGGTGTCTTCCCCAGCGCCTTTAAAACGGCGGTGGTGAAGCCCCTTCTGAAGAAGAGCAATTTAGATCCAAGTGTTTTTAATAACTACCGACCTGTATCCAACTTACCATTTTTAAGTAAAATTTTAGAAAAACTGGTTTTTAACCAAGTTAATGACTTTTTAGACAGAAATAACATCTTGGAGAAACATCAATCTGGTTTTAAGAGAAACCACAGTACCGAGACAGCACTTTTAAAGATTTTAAACGACATCAGGTGGAATTTAGATAACAAAAAGCTCACAGTGTTGGTTCTACTGGATCTAAGCGCAGCTTTTGATACAGTAGACCACCACACTTTATTAAACAGACTCAGCCATCTGGTTGGCCTCTCTGGTACTGTCCTCAACTGGTTTTGTTCTTATCTCACAGACCGACGTTTTTATGTAAGTATGGATACATGTTCCTCAGGAACCCATGAAATTGGATGTGGGGTTCCCCAAGGGTCAATTTTAGGTCCACTTCTTTTTAATCTTTACATGCTTCCTCTTGGGGATGTCATCAGGAGGCACGGCATCAGCTTCCATAGCTACGCTGATGATACACAACTGTACATCGCTGTGTCTCCTGATGACACGGCCAATTGATGCCCTTTTTAACTGTATTTTAGACATCAAGTCATGGATGGCAGAGAATTTCCTACAGCTCAACCAGGACAAAACCGAGGTTTTATTTATAGGTCCTGAAAGCCAGAGAGAGAAACTTTTACCAAAACTACAAGATCTTAAACCAACACAATCAGTAAAAAATCTGGGCGTGATTTTTGATTCTGAGCTGAATTTTATCCCACATATCAGAAATATGACAAAAATAGTTTTTTATCATCTTAAGAACATAGCCAGAGTCCGCCCGTTTCTCTCCCAGGCCAGTACGGAGGTGCTGATGCATGCTTTTATTTCCTGTCGTTTAGATTATTGTAATGCCCTGCTCTCTGGTCTTCCCAAAAAGAGTACTGTAAATCTCCAACTTCTACAGAATTCAGCCGCACGCGTGCTGACGAGGACCAGAGGGCGGGAGCACATTACACCAGTTTTAAAATCGCTGCATTGGCTCCCCGTACGCTTCAGGATCGATTTTAAGGTTCTTTTACTGGTTTTTAAATATCTTAATGGCCTTGCACCCTCTTACTTATCTGAACTGCTTTTACCATATCAACCCTCGCGGACCTTGAGGTCCTCTGGCACCGGCCTTTTATCAATACCAAAACCAAAAACCAAAACCCATGGTGAGGCAGCTTTCAGCCACTACGGCCCCCACCTGTGGAACAGCCTGCCGGAGAACCTCAGGTCTGCAGAGACTGTTGACATTTTTAAAGGCAGGTTAAAGACTCACCTTTTTAATCAGGCTTTTAACTAATATTTGCATTTTTATTCCATTCTTATGTAGTCATATTTTATGTCGTTCCTCTAGCCTATTTTTTTTTTTTTTTTTTTTTTTTAGACGATATTAATCTTAAATATTAAATATTAATTAAAAATTTAATTTGTTTTATTTACCTATGGTACAATTTTTAATTTTCTTTCTTATCTTACCTATTCTTATCCTTTTAACCGTTCACTTCATTTATTTATCTTTTGTCATGGTTTTTATTCTATCTAATGTCTTTAGTTTTTAAGGTTTTACTCCAGAGTTTCCTCAGGGGGGTCCTCCACGCTGGGAGCTGAGTCCGGGCTGCTGCTGGGGGTGCTGTCCTCGGGCCCCTTCGGCCTGACCAGCTGTTGTCTGTCAGGGTCGGAGGGCCTTGGCACTGGCACCCCCCGTGGCACGGTCTGTGACTCCTCCCAGCGTGGATGGCCCCAATGACGGCGCTTCCTCAATTCTCAGTGCCTTGCCATGTCTCCCTGTTGCCGGTATTGTGCATGTGTGTGTATGTGGGTGCGTGGGTGTGTGGGTGTGCGTATGGAGGGTGGGAGGTGTCTACTTTATTGTTTTTATTTTGGTGTAAAGCACTTTGTGCTGCGCACTCAGTGTATGAAAAGTGCTTTATAAATAAAGATTGATTGATTGATTGATTGGGAGGGAATAGGCGTAAATGAGGAGCTGATGTCATTTACTTTATTATAAATACGCTTTATTTATTAATAAAAAAATAAATTAAAAAAACATTTAAAAAAAGGGCTCCCACACCATCCCAACAAATAGCTACACTGGACTTTTTTTTCTCTGTCGATTGGACCCCCTTCAGACTTTGTTACATGATGAGACTGCTGTTCACTCGTGATGAACAAATATGGACACGTGTGCAGACACACACGTAATCTGTATGCACTGGACTTCAGCTCTCTGTACCACCTACTGCTGTAACATAGTATGTCAAATGTCACAAGTGAAAGAAAATGTTATGTCAAGCGAAGAAATGCAAAAGACAAGAAAAGACTATGATGTTGATATTTTTTTTTATTTATTTATTTTTTTATTATTTTTCTTTCTTTTCCCCCCTGTGGCTAATGGGGGCGGGACTAGATAAGCCTCGTCTTCTCCCGCTTTCCCTTTCGGCCATGTGTATTTTTTTTTACTGTGTGAGCAAGATGTGTGATGATGATTTAACGGACATGCCCGAAATAAACAAATAAATTAATTAATTAATTAATAATGAATGCACAGACAAGGATTCACAAATATATTTTGTGATTTATATATAAATGACTCTCTTCTCACAAATACATTTCGATTTAAATAAATGTAATATAAATTTATAAATATATGAATTAAAAAAATATTTGCAATTTACATCAAAAATGTATTTGTATGTTGTTACATTTATATACAAACTGTTAAACTTGAATTTAAAAGACGATTTTCATTTGTGAACTTGTTTGCATTTATTCGTGAACTGGTCTGCATTTATTTGTGGATTTTTGAGACTCTTCTGACGTGGCTGGATTCACAAATGCATATTTTTCAACAAGGAACTCTCTGTAGCCAATCAGATGCCTCCCTCGTTTTCAGCCAATCACAAATGCGCAAAATGCGCAGAGAACAAGCTGTGCTCTGGCCATGGTGAGGTACCCCTCGTGGGAATGCAGTCATGTGATTGGCTGAAAACGAGGGAGGCATCTGATTGGCTACAGAGAGTTCCTTGTTGAAAAAAATGCATTTGTGAATCGAGCCACGTCAGGACAGTCTCAAAAATCCACAAATAAATACAGACCAGGGGCCTGTACTATGAAGCGAGTTCAACATACCCAGGGTATCTTTCAGAGATCCAGCTTAAGTAACCCTCGGCAAGGCAATCGGAGATAAGCGGTCACACGAAGCTGGTTATCAACTCGTTAACTCAACCCAGGGTTTACCTGTCCAGCTATGAGTGCGTGCACATGAAAGAGGCGGCGTTTGAAGCATTTGACCAATCACATACATGGATCAGTCTACGGCAGCGGAGCGGCGTATTTCACGTACGAGGAGCAAACCATAATCTTACAGAAATACGAAGAAGTTAAACATATAATACAGGCAAAAGGCAACAGTTTCATCTGCCAAATGCAGGAAGGACAGCTGGCAAAAACTCGCCGACTGTGTGAATGCGGAAGTCGTATTAATAGTATTAGTAGTAGTATAATATGACTACCCCATCATAAGGACACTACTAGATCTGACTGATTAAATAATAACTTCGCTAATAGCTTAGTGGTAGAGTTACTGCCCCATGTGATGAGGCTCCCTGCAGCGGCCCCGGTTCAAATCCGCCCTGTGGCCGTCTTTTAAATCATGTCGTCGCTCTCTCTCGTCCCTTTAACTCTTACGATGTCCTTCCGCAATAAAAGGCAAAACATATAACTTTAAAATGATGAATGTGTTGCTTGGATGTATTCTTATAACGTGGTTTACGACAATATCAGCCTCATTCTTTCAGCTGTAATCCCGGCGGTGTAAAACGGACTTGGGAGCAAATCAAATAAATATAAAAACATAATTCAAAGTGGTAAGTAGGCTGTACGCTGACACAGAAAAGTCTTTCCCTCCGATGAGAATCTGTATCCCTCATATAAAACATCGTCAGGGACAGAAAAAGGGTTTTGCCGGTCTCTGTACACTCTATAGTTCTCCTACGAGACCCTCTCACGATCCACCGAGCTTCTTTTTTTTTATATACGCGCACCAAGACAGCTGATTGGTCAGTAGGCGGTGTGTTTCTCCACGTTGATCTCTTATCAGGAACATAACCTGCTCCGGAGCAGGTTAGCTCCACACCGTAAGTTACCATGGCGATCTACCCCGGTAAGAAGTGAACCAGCGTCGTAGGATGGAAAACCCAGAGTTAACGCTTAAGTTACCTCGCTAAGCACAAATCCTGCTTCGTAGTACAGGCCCCAGTTCACGAACAAATGCAAACAAGTTCACAAATGAAAAATGTCTTGTTAATTAACGTTTAACAGTTTGTATATAAATGTAACAACATACAAATACATTTTTGATGAAAATTGCAAATATTTTTTTAATTCATATATTTATGGATTTATATTACATTTATTTAAAACGAAATGTATTTGTGAGAAGAGAGTCATTTATATATAAATCACAAAATATATTTGTGAATCCTTCTCTGTGCATTCATTATTAATGAGACTGAACTGACCCCATAAATTAGCGCGCCTCTATAAGCAATTAATGGGCCTGCATGTATCTAACACGGATCTTGAAAATCCTCCAACGTTCCATCCAGACCTGAGACATCCAGACCTGGGACATGCAGACCTGAGACATCCAGACCTGCACCATCCAGTCCTGAGACATCCAGACCTCAGACATGCAGACCTGAGACATGCAGACCTGGGACATGCAGACCTGCACCATCCAGACCTGAGACATCCAGACCTGAGACATGCAGACCTGGGACATGCAGACCTGCACCATCCAGACCTGAGACATGCAGACCTGAGACATGCAGACCTGAGGCATCCAGACCTGAGACATGCAGACCTGGGACATCCAGACCTGAGATGACCTGAGATATGCAGACCTGAGCCATGCAGACCTGGGAAATCCAGACCTGAGATATGCAGACCTGAGACATGCAGACCTGAAACATCCAGACCTGCACCATCCAGACCTGAGACATCCAGACCTGAGAGATGCAGACCTGAGACATCCAGACCTGAGACATCCACGTCCGCGACCACTTGTGTTCTCAGGAAAATAAAAATACCTGAGCAAACAGTCTCAGATACACCATTCACTATAAAATAATAAAGAACACAAAATGGAATTGTTCCAGGCTGCGTTTATTATTTATTTTCATTTGTATTTACAGTCAATTTCAACATAACAGATCAAGTCCAGTAACTGTGTTATTGCATGGCTGCTTCATCTGTAACAAGGATTTCTGGTTCGCATGATTGATAAAGTATGATTTGTGTGGTGCTTTCTGGTTTAGACCTGCTTTAAGAGAATTTCTGCCACAGAATAGAGGAGCGCTCTCACTCACAAGTTTTGTAAATACAGGGGAATATATAATTAGGTGCAGCTAACGCTTACCCACCCATCTTTTTGCGGGGAACTCCCACTTTCCCCCTGACCATCCCACGAGCGCAGCTTGAAAGCGCTACTTGCTCTTTCCGCCCCTGTTTGTAAATACCGTTCCATGTTTTTACGTG
>NC_139933.1:18251564-18338185 GCF_963514095.1 Eutrigla gurnardus | reverse complement strand
CGTCTCTTTTAGAATATTGTCGAGTGAAGCACCCCATTCATTCGCTGCAGTGATATACGCATGCAGGCCCGGAGCGTGGGCTTCGGCTCCGGTTTGAAAAACACTGAGAATGATGGGGACTGCTGTCTGGCTAAAACAATTGAAACCATGGTGATGTCAGTAACAGATGGAGCGAGTGGACTGCAGCTAGCACATAAGTGGGTGTTTAAAGCTCTTCTGCACTCGATGCTGTTCTAAGATCATGTTTCAAGGCTTGAGTCGCTGGTGACCTGAGGACTGTTTGGTCTGGAAATAAGCCCTTTTATCTGCTTATTGAGGGCAAGTACAGAATCAGGGAGAGTTGCATTAACTCAAGAGCACCCTGCTCTTTTATATAATAACAAACTGTAGTCTATGACTTGGCTATAACTCCAGCTGATAAACGTAGATCAACCATGGTTGTCAGCATATGTTCGATGAAAAACAGAAACGAAGCAGTGATAGATGGAACAAAATATTCTATTGGAGAACGTAACGTTCAAGGCCGGAGACAAAAAGCTCCAAAAACAGAGCTGTGGAAACGTTTTATCTCTTGATGATGGGGAGTTTAGAAGACACTGTAGCAGTTCTGAACTTTCAGAGCTGTGCTGTTAGGTGATCCACACTGAAGAAATTCTCCTTTTTCCCCTCCCCCCCTCAATAATTTTATTACTGCCAGCTTGAACTACTCTGGCTCACAGTATCCTGTGACTTGCTGATTATGTAACAGTCGGGGGGCCTAAATGGGAACTAAAGCGCAGCAGAGATGGTGGACTCTGCAGTCGCTTGAAAAACCGAAAGCGACAACAGCCAGAGTTTTTAGAAAGAGCTAAAAAAGTGTACAAGAAGAATTTCCCGATACATTTGGATGGGAACTTTTTTTCTGTTGCCTTGGTAAGCTTCACTTACCAAGTATTATAACTGTATTTTTTATAAGAAAGGGGTGCTATGAACATTGCACCAGAAGGCTCTTTTTTCACGGTTACATAACGCCCTTACACACTACTGCATATAAAAAGCTTTTGTTACTTTAGCACCACTCGAGTGAGGCTTCATTTTGAAGCTCTGGCAAAAGAAGAAAAGGTTTGCCTACTTGATGCAGAACAGGATGGAGCAAGTTATGTGGTGGTTGATGAGACATGAATAGACATCGCGTTTTTGAGAAGCAAGTGTTCTGTTAGATTAAAATTGCGTTTGTATTTAATTGCATGTTTCCACGTTGCCTGCTATGATGTGGCTTTAATGCTCTTTCTTCTTCTTCACAGGCTGACCTACAGGAAGATGAAACCAGAGTTGAGGGACCAGAATGGCTGCACACATTAAACACCTGGAATTGTACTTTCTTTGACGCCATCTCATACAGCGGCCGGATAATTCAGACTCTCCTGAACGCCCCAGGTTTATTTCCTCTCTGTGGATTATAAGTGACAGACTGCCATCATGCCTATTCTCAAGCAGCTGGTACACAACTCCAACCAGTCGAAGCGGCGGTCTCGGGCCGACCTGACCGCAGAGATGATCAGCGCTCCGTTGGGGGACTTCCGACACACCATGCACGTTGGCAGGGGAGGGGATGCCTTTGGGGACACTTCGTTTCTCAGCACCCGATCGGGGGAACCTCCCCGGGAGCCGGAAACGAAGCAGAGCTCCCCTGGTCCCAAACCGGGGCTGCTGTCCCGCACCTTCAGAAGCAGCAAGCGCTCTCAGTCGGTAAACCGGGGGGACAAGTACGAGTACAGCACGACGGCGCCTTCTGGTGGCTCGTCCACCTTTGTGAAAAATGCCATATCCTTGCCTTACCTGAACGACGAGGACATTCACAGAGGCAACCGAATGCCGAAGAGCGTCTCCTCAAGCCCCATGAAGAGGCTGTCGGAGATCGAAAGCAAGCCGGCAAACGGGGCCGCAGCGATGGCGACGTTGGATGCAGAGTTCGAGGAGCGTCATTTCGGCGAGCTTACAGATTTGCCTCCGTCCATGCCCAAGGGAGGCGGAATGAAGCACGCAGAGTCCATGATGTCCTTCAACATTGACCTGGGGCCCTCAATGCTCGGGGACATCTTGAGCGTGATGGAAAAGAGAGGCTGGGAGGAGGACGACCTCGGCTACGAAGAGGGCAAGGGCAGCGAGGGCCGCGCATCGCCCTCCTTCATCCCCCACATCGATGACGACGTGGAGGAGGAGGCTCCCGCGAGGCCACCTCGCACCATGTACCAGCAGAACCCCGTGGTGGATCCCTACACCCCGGAGCTTCACACCAGGAACAACCACCACAACACGGATAGCTACTCTGTGTCCAGCGCCGGCTCGGCCATCGAGGAGAAACCTCAGTACCACCTCCAAGACGGCGACACGGACAGCGCAAAGTACAGTTCGCCACGCGGCGAGGAAGATAGAGATTTCACCTTCATGGATGAGGATGAAGACGAGATCCGGGTGTAGACTAAAACTAACGTCGTCGCCACAGACAGTCTTGAAGGACACTAATTGAGAGGAGCTGGATGAGGCAGGAGGAGGGATTTAGAGGCAGGACCACGTCTGCTTTAAGCTGCTTTAGATCAATCTAATCTCCGCACACCTTTTTTCAACATCATAGATAAAAACCAATTAAGCCTTATTCACTGTGCTGTAGCGAGGGGACATGAGCGGAGTGCAAACAGACTGGCTCACAAAGCATCAAACTCCTGAACTCCTTATTATTCTCGGTTTTCAAAGAAGAAACCTTTGTCCTCATTGTAAATCAGCAAGCCTGAAACACTCGTTGAAGAAGTCATGGGTGACCCCCCCCAGCTGTTAATCACATTTCCAATGTGATGCGTGAGGTGAAGGACATGTGAGGTCACGAGCCAGATGTGGAAGTGCACTACAGATTGTGAAGGGGGGAGCGTTGGAAATTCCAGAGTGTGGGAGTGATCGTGAAGCTTCATCGGCCAACGACGACGTCTTGGCATAGACACTAAATAGAATGTCTTTTGTCCATGTCAGACTTCAAGGGGTGATTTCTGCTATTTTTCTTACTTTATTTGATGTACATAGAGTATGTAGAGGTTGATCTACAGTATTGTATCTGAGTTTGGTAGTTTTAGCATTTTGCAGTTGGCTCTCTTTGGTTCTTCTTCTTTTTTATTCACGGAGAGCTGTGGTAGTTTTTCATAAGGGATGATCGATTGTTCACTGCTTGGTCTTACACGTTTAGGTTTGGTGGTTTCTGGTAAGTTTGGATTCCTCACACAGATGTCTTAATGATCCTACACAGCTTCTAGAAGTTGGCTGCAAGGCACTTAATGAATTATTGAACTCTAGTAGACTAAGTCGTCTAAGTCACACCACCCCTGCTATTCCTGTCACAGTTAGGCTGCATCACATGGCTTCTGCTTTCCAAAAACAGCCCGCTGCTAGTCAAGACTTTTTAAATTAACACAAAATATGAATTGTCATAAAAAAGAAGGCTTTATGTATGTGTTTTTGTGTTCTGTCCTCTTTTTTTCTTCTTTTAAACAGGACAGAAGTGATGATGGCGGCTCGTTATGTGTTTTTCTGTGTCATCACATCTCATTCCGCATCATTGCTAAGGTTGGTACAATTAGCAGGTCAGCAGAGAGACATACAAAAGGGATTTGTTGCAGTAGAGAATTTGTTTGACCAGTAATGGTTATGGCTCATCCAGGAGACGCGTGTCCTCTCTCTAGACATGTGTTCGGCCTGGTCTCCGAGGGCAGCAGGGTAGAAACATGCACAATGTGTTGATGGAGTGCAGATACTTAATAGACAGGGTGTCGGGTACGGCTCGGCAGTGAGAGTGGTAGATGTTTCCTGAAGCGGCCCCACCAGTGATGCTATTCACCCCCAAATCCCACAGTAGGAGCAGATGATTAAATCAAGCCATCATCTGGCCTTTCCCTTTCTACTCATTATGTGTGCTGGATTATTGGCTCCTAACCAGCTGGAACTGCTCCACAAACAGCAGGGTCAGGAACAGACAGGTGGGCTGTTTTCTTTGGCTTCCTCTTGTATTTAGTCCGTTTTATTATGCAAGCTCACTCTGTAGGTTACCTTTCACTTCTAAATAAGGCACACAGGTGTATATCCCAGATTAATGGCTGGCCTTCTTCTTTGGCGTTAAAAAACCAATCGCCATGTTTGACAAATGGGAGCTTTGAGTTGTTGTGCCATTGATGCAGGGCGTGTCCGTAGAGTCGGGATGCTGTGCCATTCTGCCTCGGGTTATTCTAATGTCTACATGAACAGGTTGCTAGAAGCTCTCAAATAAATAGCGATCTGGAGTAAAATTGCCAAGTATGTTCTTAACCATATTATCAGATAGTATTAGCAGGGTATTTGAATTTGATTCCTTTTTGTTTTTTACTTCTATATAGATATGCAGTATTTGAGTCAGAACTCTTTCATATTTAAATGTGAATGGGCCAAATGTAACGATGATGTACTTCTTTGTGAAGTGTTTGGTTTGTGGATTGTTTGGATCTGCAGTTCTTCTGTTCATCGCCAAGAAATGGACACTTTCAAAAAGGTCAACAAACACTCCTTATTTGCCGTTGTATCAAGTAATGTAAATATCATTTGGGTGATTACAGTAAAGCAATTTGTGTTATCAGCAGCGAGACTGTGTTGCACTAGCGTGAGAACCTGAATGTTAGTGGCTTTTACACTAAATAGCACATTTGCAGCCAAATTGTATTTGCAAGTAAATTTGGAAGAGGTAAACGGGGAATCGTGGGAAAGTTTATACTAAATTGCGGTGAAATTCTTTCTTGTAATTGTCTTAACCATGTCAAAGGAATTTGCAAATACTTTCTGCCCCATGTCTTCTGTGCCCCAACAGCTGTAGTTTGGTTAGTGGCAAAAAAAAAGATATATGTAAGGACTGACTCTGCTGTTGAATGTTTTCTTTTTCTTTTCTATCCGGTGGCTGTAGTGTTATGCCAAGTATGTACTGTTTTCTTTTCCTACTCCTTATTCTGGTTTTACAGTATATTAATATATTTACCATCCTCACTTTCCTTTCTTTTGAAATAACAGCTATATTTTTCAATAAAAAGAGAAAGCTGATAATCTTTAACCATGGCGTAGCTGTTTCTGTTGCCTCTTGAAACTTTTTCAGCAAACTGTTCACGCTCTGCTTCAAACATGGACAGAGTGAGAAGTAGACCCTTCAAGTAGACCCACAGTTTTACTGAGGGAGCCGCTTCAAGAGTTCCAGCCGCATCCAGAGTTTGAACAAACTCCCACTTTGAGTGTATTCTTCTACATAAACAACCCTGAACTGAAAGATTAAACCTTGTTTAAAAGATTCCACACTGCAGGCGAGATGAGTCGTGTTAGCTAATTAGAGCCCTGCAGCCTGACATTGAATTTAACAGGCTTTAGAGCTCACTATATAATACATGAAGGTGCTTTAAACAACCGTACCTTGTTTTCAATGGCGTGCAGGAATTAAAGTTGGCATATTCTCTTGTGTTTTATATGATCCAATTCAATCAGTGTCTGGGAAGAAGGGAAGCACATGTAGCTTAAATTGTGCATCAGTGACTAATCAAGAGAGCAGTAAGTTAGTAGGATACATCACAGCTTACAGCGGGATACGCTCTTTGTTTGGAAGTAGTTCCCAAAACAAACACTCACGGAACAGATGTGCAATGATGATACGAGTAAGAACAAGACAAATCTGTTACCAATCTATCAGTCTGTTAATATGTATAGAAAATCCAATTTCTCTGGTTGACATGGCATTCTGCATAGGACAGTGTTGTCGATGTCATTCACACATTTAACTGACATGTGACATGTGTCACAAGGTCTGAACCATCCATGTGGTTCACACTTGTCTCTTGAGCGACCCATTCTTTCACACACGTTTGTAGAAACAGTCTGCATCCCTAGGTGCTGCTTTTATACACCTGTGGCCATGAAGTGATTGGAACACCTGGTTTCAATTATTTGGATGGGTGACTGAATACTATTGGCAATATAGTGTATATAAAAATGTTCAGTGAGACTAAATACTCCCAAAATGGCCCTGAACAACGTCATATTTTCTTGCAGAGTTGCCTCAAATTCACTTAGGTGCATTAAGAATGAATAAAAACCAAAAGTAAAAGAAGTTAAACTCTATCAAATCCAATATAAGAGTATTTCCCAAAAGTGCATTGCCTCATGCAGGGTTGCCAACTCTCACGCTCCTGGCGTGACACTCACGCTCTCACCATCAATCTCACGCTGTCACGCACACCAACGAAATGTGAGTTTCGACACACTGTACTATGTCTTTTTGGGAAAAACCATAGTGTAGTATCTCTTAGCTGCTGATCCAGTTTTACACTGAGTCTGTTCTCTGCAATTCCATAACTGGGCGGCAACCAAACAGGACAGGAACACACCACAACGACAGTCAGGTCTGCATCGCTCCCACCATCCAGGACCTGAACATCTTCAGGAAACATCAGCATCTGGTGGGTGCTACAGAACACTGTACGACACGGGAACACTCGCCATGATGAACACTTAATACCCAGAGTGTATGCAATACAACCTGTTCCATTCAAATTTCTTCCAGAACTCTTTGCACTCTGCACTATTGTCACACTGTTTACAATAAAGTTGCTTGTATATATACTTATATATCTGCACATAGTAGTCAAATGTTTATGTTCATTATTATTCATCTTGTTATTGTTGTTTTATGTCTATTGAGCGTTTCCTTGTCTGTGTTCACATTTTCTTGGCCATTAAAGCTGATAGTCATGTTGAAAAGAGTCATGGTGGGTCCCGGCCCACTCTATGGGAATGACTGCTGGATACTATGCCTATTAAATTACTTTTTGTGACATACTATACTATGACTTTTTGACAACTTGTTTGATTTACTATACTATAACATGAGCTTAGAGGAAGTCAGAATAAACTCAAAGCAAGTAAATAATAAGTAAGCAATAAGCCTAGAGCTCAGGGGGCACGGTCTCTGGGAAAGATGGAAACCGTAGGCTCAGGCGAGGATCAAGTCTGTGATGGGACCCCACTCAGAGACCTGAGGCCAGGGGGGGTAGCTGGCAGCTGATGACCCATCTGTTGGGGGGACCAGTTGAAAGCAGAACAGGAACTTGGGGGTGCTGCAGCTCACCAGTGGGGAATTGCTTCAGCTTTGGCAGAACAGATCGGCTCTGTAGCGCTGGGCGGTGAAGATGCTGAGCTGCTAGACATCTGAGACTGTGGGGGTCCATGTCTGCCATGGTGAATGTTGCCTCCACAGACCTATGAAGATGGCAAGATGAGTTCCCACAAAAGACCACAGCGGCTCCTTAACTTTCCCAGAGAGGAGTGACCGGGGAGTCAGGAAGGGGATGTGGCAGATGACTGCAGCTGGTGCAGGTCCAGCTGGTGGTGGTGAGGATAGTGGGGAGCCGGTGATCCTGTAGCACAGAAAATAAGGAAAGTAAACTAGAATGCACAATTTGATCAGGCCTAGAGGTCAAGACTACGACTGGCTGAATGAATGATGTGGCGAGGACTGGGAGGGAAGCTGTGACCTGCTGTGGAGGTGAGTACATTGTTGAGTGTTTTGTAGCCTAAACTGAAGCGGAGCGTCAGCGTGTGACGAGTGTGCTGAGAAGGTGTTACATCCCGTCTCAGGGTCTGTGTTGGCGACGCGTTACAACACCTGGAGGAGCAGATGACTAACGTGGGGCAGAAACACCCACACTCCCCGTTGATTGGATTTCACAGAGCAACCCCTCAGCTACCAACACATGAAGGGATCAGCAGGGATAATAACACACCGGACCATTTCAACACCACATTCAAAGGAAGCCTTCATTCCCCTCGGCAGCTGTGGGACTCTTTTAGCTGTTTGGTTCATCTCCTCCCAACTAAGATCTGCTAAAGCTGTGCAGGAATGGGGACTAAATCCTGTAAAACCAGGTCAGACACACATTGACAAAAGAGATCAGGAGGTTCACTGAAAAGCTGGAAAACAGCCAACAACCCTGGATCAGTGTGGAGGAGCCAGCAGGACATCACCAGATATACACATTTATTTTTAGATTTATCACCTACTTGCATGTAAATGTTCGCTAAATATTAATGCAGCCTTATAGTCCTTTTTTTAAAGCTCTATTTCTATTTCTGTGTACAACAAAGCAAAATAAATGGGTCAAATCCCTGGTATGTCTATGTACCTGTTCAACAGCAGGTTCTGATTCAAAAGGCATTTGTGGACATACTAATTGCGCTACTACTGCCCTCTAGTGGCGCTTTTATATTAATGCAATACATAGAATAAATTACATTTCTAGATTAGATTTGCTGGTAAAGATATCTTAGTGTTTTCTTGCATTAGTGTTGAAAGGCTTCACACTTTAAATGGTTTGTAATCCAGTGTTCCATAATGAACCTGCAATATAACACCGTGGCAACAGTCAATTTGGTCCAGTCCGCTTCCTTATAGTAGAAATGTATTTTCATTCCAAACACGGCCTCTTTTCTTACTTCTCATGGCACCGTTTACACCAGACAGGACAACATATTCACGGCTTTTCAATTCCTCATTGTCGCCTAAATGAAATAACAAAACGCAGCTTCCACAACGTGAAGGTGCTTTGGGAAACTTGAAATGACCTTCATCATAATAACAGAATTCTGTTCTTTACAGAAGGAACCTGGGAGTGGGAGAAACTAAAACAAATATCCCTTTTTTTCTGAATGATTTTTGTCTTACATGTAACATAATATGTAATAATAAGATCCATATATTTTGGTCTGAATGCTACAGTTATTGTTTGTTCCCCCTCATTACTGCTCCAGAAATACCCTGGTATTATTTTTAATGGATTTCCAGAATTTAGAATCACTTTACCCTTAATCTCTATATTATCTTAAACTAGAGCCATGCAAATATGTCCTACAGTCACCAATTACCTTCATACCCTTTATGGCTCTGCGTACAGACACCGCAGCAAAAAGCAGACGGACTGTCTAAATTGTGCTTTCAGTGAAGCACCTCCTTGGTTCAGTGAGGATAAATAGCCGGATCAGAGCGGTGACTCACGTGGAGCGACAACGTGAAACTGTCTAGACATCTCCCGTTATTGCCACCAAGATGAGATATCCTGCTAAAAAATGAATGTCTGCGTGCCATGCTGTAAATATTTACCCTGCTTTTCCTCTTGTTTGATGCTCTCCTCTAGTCAGAGTTATGTATCGACGATAGGCCCATAAAGGAAATACTTTCAAATTCATAAACAGTTGTAAGGCATGACTTCCTTATCACAGACCATTTCTTTTTGGATCTTTGTGAACTGACCTTGAAGCCACGTCCACCTGGCTAGAACTGAACTGTTCCATGTGTTTTTCCTTTGAGGTATCAGACCATCATAGTACAGCTCCAGTGAATGGATTACATTGGCATCTTCATGACTATTTCTGACCAGTGGATGGAGCTAGTGGTTGCTGTACAGCAACATTGTCTATTCCATGTATGACTCTACCTCTTTTAAGCAGTGCTGTGACATTGAAAGCATCACACTATCCATGTGTGTGCAGGTGTCAATCACAGCTTTAAGAGAAGAGAGAATGATAAAAGAATACGATTCCCACCTGACATTACATTTCATCAGGCGTGATCAACCTTTCAAAGGGTGATCACTAATAGTTTAGACGTTATTGTTTCAGGTGTTTCCTCACAACTCAGAACAAAATGTTTCAAGTCAAGTTTGTGATTTTCTTGGCGTTCCTCAACGTTCACTACATCTGAACGTCTTTTGCTTTTCTTGGAGGAAAACACGAGGACAAGCAAATTCAAGGCTGTCATATTTTCTCTTCAGCGTCTTGATGAGCCGTTTGCTAAATGAAATAATTGTTCCCAGTTGTTGAAGGCTGCTGCTACTGTGAAGGTCATCTCAGCTGATGGAGTTCTTCTTTTGTAACACACATGTTCACATCATCTGCTCTTGACAGACACTTGAAATTCAGATGTTTGCACAAATCTGCAAGAGTGAAAACAAACAGCTGTGCAGGATGAATCATGAGCACGTTCTAGTCCTGCTCAAAGTGTCCTGAGACAACTTCTGTTGTGACAGGAAACTATAAATACAATTGAATTGAATTGAATTGATGAAATACAAACTAAGAGCTGTGAAACAAGGAAAATCCCTGATGCTGTGAAACATTTGATTTGACTTTTATCAAGGAACGTTTGTGCAAAACTGACTGTGCTGTATGTTTTGCATGTGTATTGAATCCATCATACTTTAAATACCTTGTTATGCTTCTCAGCATGTAATTGGGGATTAGGATTACAGTTCATGTGCTCCTAGAGTGATCCCTTGAGTCCTATAATGGAGCGTCACTTAAATGCACCTTTGAACAAATGGTGAAAATCTTCCCCAGATTTATCAACAAGCATGTCTTCCTTTGTTTAGTCTGAATTCCTTGTAATCCATCATTTCATGGGACCAAATTGTATTCACAAGCATGCAGGGAGGGGGACCTCTTTCCATCGTGTAATTCATGTGCACACACAACAACAACAACAACATACATGTTGTCAGTTATCTTGGCTGACGTTGTGCTTCTCTGAGGCTATCACAGACAGCAGTGGTGAGCGGTGACCTTTTACTGCGGTCATGCTGAAGTGTCAATACCATGCGCGCCCGTGGGGGGGCATTATATTGTTTAATAAAAAATATAATATGGTTAGTGGAAACAGCTTGTAGTGATCACGTTGGTCCAGAGTACATTTGATCACTATAAGCGGTTGATTACTAAAACCGAATTGTTATTACAGTATTTCACTTATTTTTTTATGGAGAACATCATCTAAATGCCAGTTATATAGTTTTTCAATGAGAAAAAATGTAACGAAGCGGTCGTCAGCGCGATCCTCTCGTCAGCTCCAAACTCACCCGTCTGCACCTGAATCACAGACCACAGCTGGTTTTCCGCACAGCATTTACAGTAACTCACTGACACGTCTCAGATCAGTAGGCGCTGCTGCCGGTATGTTTTTAAAACGAACTAGGCTAGTAGCGCCGCAGATTTCTCATTCCCCACCTTGTTTGACTGAGAGTGTTTCGAGATGGTTTTCATGAATGAACAGGCAATATGTCGCTGTCAGACCGGATCGTTTGACGGGAGGGGGGTCGGCTAGCTAGCTATTTATGTTTCTCATACGTGCTAGCTTGAAAGTGACGGACGGAATTCTTTGCAGTCTTTGTGATATTTACTTCAGGAGTAGGCCGACCACTTGAAATTATAGCTTTCTTTTCCTCAAAAGGTCTCCGCGAAAACGGCACTGAACGCAAAGCCTGAATATAATTAATATTTTCAGCCATTTTGACCAGGCTACACAATGAATAAACCACTGACAGTTTCCCGCTGAACAATTCAAACAAGTCATTTTTGCGCATGCGCGTTGGCAGATAAGCTGCTTCACTGACAGCTTTTTTGCCATTCAAAATGCTCATCTACAGTAAACACAGCCTTTAGCAGTAACTGTACTAGTCGGTGTCACAGTGCGCATGCGCGAAACAAGCTGTCAGCTTTCCAGCTTTTCGCAAGCAAAACGGGACAGATTAGGCACGGATTTAAGACCAAAACAGTAAAACTAAGGTATTGTATAATTGAACACACTGCCAGATTAATATTTTCAATTATTTTTATTGAAGGGCTTGGGCATGCACTGCATTTATAGCTTATTATGACCGCTCGCCCATGACAGACAGTAATGTGATTTATAAACAAATTCTTCTATAAGGGGAGTTAGTGTGATTGCAGCGCGGGCTGAGAAGAACGACCTGGGTTCAAGTACAGACCGCCACAGAGGGTCTGAAGCGAACAGCACCACCTCAACACTTCGATATTTAGTTGAGGCGAGCCGTGCCAGTCTGAGCCCGCCAACTCATCTTCTCACAAGAGAGCGGTCAAACAAACCAAACTGGGGCTCAAAATGCCCCAGTTACCCCTTAAGCTACATCCGGCAAATAAGTGAGACCTGTGTTGACCAAATGTGTTGACCCATGATGATCTGTGATTTGTAGTGCCATTTTCTGTGTGTGATTAAGAGAGAGATATGGTCATCTAGTGGTAACCAATGAATGTGAAAAATAAAAACTATTTCCGTCACTAAATCCTCACAAGAGCATGTGTGGAGAAGATAAAGTAGAGTTTATGTATCAGATGAGACCTTATATCACAGAATGTACAGCCATACTTGTTACATAACGTTGTATTTTCTGTAACTAAGCAACCAACGGCAAGGAGCCATGGCTGTACTGTTTACACCAGCATGCATGTGTTGCGGATGCAGCCTAAATGTGTGTGAGTACGTGTGACAAAGCAGCAGTGACCGGAGGGAGCGAGGCTTCATGGAGGAGATCACAGCTATTTGCCAGTTGTTCCTAAACTGTTCTGTTTATAACCTCCATCCACAAAGGCCTAAAGGTTCATTCTGAAAGCTGTTTGAAATCATCAATCAAGTCAAGGTCCAAGGTCTGTTCCTCATAAATGATAATTAATGAGTCTGGCAGGTGTTTTTTCTCCTCTGGTATCATTTTCAGCTGAGAAAAGCACATTTAGTGAAGGGATAACAGTCGCTCACTTAGGCTTTCGCTGGAAGAATAATACGTTTGGAAATGACCTCCTCGTGTGGGTTTGACTGCTGGGCAAAACCGTCAGGAACCCTCAAACCGACAGGAAACCAGGCAACAATATTTCCAACTTCGATGAAAGTCGGTCCAGGTGGTGAAATTGATTGTTGACCTCCTGTTTTCACCTTCATACTTGGAAGGCTGGGAGTGAGCATTCCAAAGGAAACGCAACCATTAAAGCAGAATTGCTCAGTAGTGAAAAAAGGGGACCCACGTTTCTGATCGACTGCTGATCTCATCACAGGCTTCTTTGGGGGGAAAAAATGTGAAAAACCTGGTGAACCTGGTCTGTGCTGCCTTTGTCCAGGTTGAAAGGAGTAATAAAGTTGTCATCATGATTCGGATCACAGAGCCTCAGAGTTCAAAGTTCAGAAAAATCAACCTTGTTTAAAAAATGTCACTTTTGTCATCGTCAGCAGCAAGACGAAATGTGAATCAAACATTTACTGTCAACGCATGAGCACAGATAAACTTGATGAACGGAAACAGTATTAATAGAACAAATTCAACGATAGTGATTGTAAATGAAAAGAAATGTGTATTTGCACTCGTATTATTGGCATTAATGTTACATTCAAGTCAGTCTGTTCTGAAGTGTAATAATAACCAATAATAATAAATAAATAAACCCATTTTAGGCCTGTCCTAAATCAAACAAGTAGCCAGAGGCTACTGCAGCTTTAAACAGAAACACCAATTTTTGTTATCATGAGACAGGCAGAATATAATACAGATGGTTGAAATGATGTCTCAGGATTCAGGGAAATCCATCCAAACAGCAGTAAGTGCTTTTAAACGACCTTCTGTGCTTTTCAAACATCTTGCTGGGAGACTTTCATAAAACAGATGTAATCATAAAGAGAATCCACAGTTAAAGTGTCAACAATGACATTTGGGAAGTAGATAAAAGATGCCCGTCAGCGTGTGTTTGCTCGCATGTGACCAAAACGCTGGAGTCATAATGTCAGTTAAACTGCTGCTGCTGTTGGAGTGGCCAGCACGCCATCGTCATCATCAGCGATCCATTTCTCCATACATTTTACTCATCACACTGGATTATAGCCGAAACAAGACAGACGTCCATTCAAACTGGCTCGAAGCGCACACAGGAAGTGTGTGATGTTGTGTACAGTGTGGCCTTGGATACACGTCTACGCTCTGGAATCCATGCGCTGGATGTGATTATAATAATAGCATTTTGGTAATGTAGCGAGCGTCGGTCTGTTGGGTATAAAGGCCCTTCTTTCAGTAAATATTTCTGTGTACAGATTTTTTTATTTTTGGTATTCATCATGTTCGAGCAGCATTGGTATTTCTGAAAAGGAAGAAACTTGCTTGTTGGCTTTTAATTGAATGGAGTGCTGTTAGTTTAAGTGAATAACATAAAGCACTTAAATACCAGAGATATCAAACTAGTGGGTGTTTTTCACAGACTGTGAGGTTGCAGAGCCCTGACACGCCACAGCTTCGCAACATCACACTGACATTCCACATCCTGTCTGTTAGTGAAAAACAGACACAGTTCCTCTCGGTCTGCTCCGAGCGTTTCCTGCTGTCAGTCCAAGCGTCCCGGCCGACACCCTGCTCTTCCGCCCTCTGGGATTTAACCTCTCGCTGGGTGGAAAGGGTCAGCTTCCTTCCCCATGAGGAGGAAGGGACACGACTGGTCATCTTTGCCCTGTGAGGAGGTGGCCAAGATATATTTACAGAAAACTACAGGCGTAGCCGCACATTCTCTCCCTCTGAATGAAAGAGGCCGGGGTGGGATCTAACCACCAAACGCAGAGGAGGAAATGGACTGGACGGATACCTCACCACTCCATCATCTACACCTCCCTTTACCCTCAAGTGTTTATTTTCTACCAGATGTCTGTGTGTGTGTGTGTGTGTGTGTGTGTGTGTGTGTGTGTGTGTGTGTGTGGTTGCACACATCCAGAGGAGGTGTTTCTCTGGTTTTAGATAGGCCACAGCCTTGAAGTCTCGTGTGGACCAGGAGAGTCTGGTATCTTCCTAGAGCCTCCTCCTCCTGCATCCAGCGCCCCTGATTGGTTTACTAATGCCGACTCACGACTGCTGAGATAAAGCACGACTTTAAAACTGTGGTTGCTGCAACATTATCAAATAAAAACGTCTTGAAAAGTGACTCACAAATGAGACATGAAGGTCTCTATTATTATTTTTTTTTAAAGAAGTGATCTCAGACTCCGTTTCGTAATTGTTTCATTGTTGATAGAAGCCAGAAAGAAAAAGAGACATATTGGAATTCCTGAGTCTCACACATCTGTGACCTTGCTCTGCATTCTGGAGCTCCGCCTAAGAATTTAGTCCTCGTTCCGTCTCATAGGGATTTCCTGTAGGATGCAGCGCTGAGTCACTGGTTGATCCAAAAGTCTTTGCATCCAAAGGCACGGGTCCCAAAGGTATGGCTGGAGGGGCCAGAACCGGCCCAGCAAAGGGTCCGATCCGGCCCACTAGATGAGTCTGAAATGTGGTTTTCCAAGAAGACGGGACCCTTCCTAGAAGTGAATGGGAAGGCACCGCTATCAGACTCATGGTGAAACAAGAACTTGCAAGGACATGGTGGCTTTGAGGAAACAGCAGTCAGTCTTAAGTCAGCTTTTAGTTTGTCATCTTTTTATAAAATGTTCATTAATTGTGAAGGTTTTTAGAATGTACTTCTTTACCCTTAAAGAAATGGGTTGTTGTTGCATGTGGCAGCTTTTGATCTGAAATGCTGATGCTCTGCTACAGTACTACACAGGCCTAAGAGCTAAAAAAAAAACCATAGTAATACAATACAAACGCAAAGTCAAGAAGTACTATGTGTGATTGCCTTCTTTTTTTGTTGCATTTTTTCATGTGTGGTGGGATAGATTCCCCTCAGTAGTGCTGGTGAACGCAGCCTTGGGCCAACTCCTCCCACAACTCCTTTTCTAATCAGCACCCAGATATAAGGCACCTGTGGCCCATTGTTCAACCTCTGCTTCCTGCTCTCTGCTGTGGCTGGCGTGTTGGTGTCCCAGTGGCTATGAGATTGCTGTTTACCCATACCGGAGCATGCCTGCAGTCGAATAGTCAAAAAATGAGATCCTAAAGCCTTTTTCCTTGACCTCGAAGTGAAGGAAAGGTGGAAGGAGAACTCCTCAGGATTTAGGGAAAGAGGATTTTCACACTGCTACATCATTCTAATGTGACACATGTGAGTGACGTGCGTCTGCGCTGAAGAAACTACAATAATGGACTACAAAAAGCTAGTGATGGGCAGATGAGGCTTCATTACACTTTGAGGCTTTCCAGCCAAGCATTCACAAATAGGTTAATTTCTCGAGGCTTCATGTGCATACAAACCCCCCTGCTGGTCAACAAGTGCTACAGGAGTCATTCATGCCATGAATGAGAATTACACTCAACAAAAAAAATATAAACGCAACACTTTTGTTTTTGCTCCCATTTTTCATGAGATGGACTTAAAGATCTAAAATTCATTCCAGATACACAATATTACCATTTCTCTCAAACATTGTTCACAAATCTGTCTAAATGTGTGATAGTGAGCACTTCTTCTTTGCTGAGATAATCCATCCCACCTCACAGGTGTGCCACATCAAGATGCTGATCTGACATCATGATTAGTGCACAGGTGTACCTTATACTGCCCACAATAAAAGGCCACTCTGAAATGTGCAGTTTTGTCTCACAGCAAAATGCCACAGATGCCACAAGCATTGAGGGAGCGTGCAATTGGCATGCTGACAGCAGGAATGTCAACCAGATCTGTTGCTCGTGCATTGAATGTTCATTTCTCCACCATAAGCCGTCTCCAAAGGCGTTTCAGAGAATATGGCAGTACATCCAACCGGCCTCACAACCGCAGGCCACGTGTAACCACACCAGCCCAGGACCTCCACATCCAGCAGGTTCACCTCCAAGATCGTCTGAGACCAGCCACTCAGACAGCTGCTGAAACAATTGGTTTGCATAACCAAACAATTTCTGCACAAACTCTCAGAAACCGTCTCAGGGAAGCTCAACTGCATGCTCGTCGTCCTCATCGGGGTCTTGACCTGACTCCAGCTCGTCGCCGTAACAGACTTGAGTGGGCAAATGCTCACATTCGATGGCGTCTGGCACGTTGGAGAGGTGTTCTCTTCACGGATGAATCTCGGTTTACATTGTTCAGGGCAGATGGCACACAGCGTGTGTGGCGTCGTGTGGGTGAGCGCTTTGCTGATGTCAATGTTGTGGATCGAGTGGCCCATGGTGGTGGTGGGGTTATGGTATGGGCAGGCATCTGTTATGGACGAAGAACACAGGTGTATTTTATTGATGGCATTTTGAATGCACAGAGATACCGTGATGAGATCCTGAGGCCCATTGTTGTGCCATACATCCATGAACATCACCTCATGTTTCAGCAAGATAATGCACGGCCCCATGTTGCAAGGATCTGTACACAATTCTTGGAAGCTGAAAATGTCCCAGTTCTTGCATGGCCAGCATACTCACCGGACATGTCACCCATTGAGCATGTTTGGGATGTGCTTGACCGGCGTATACGACAGCGTGTACCAGTTCCCACTAATATCCAGCAACTTCGCACAGCCATTGAAGAGGAGTGGACCAACATTCCACAGGCCACAATTGACAATCTGATAAACTCTATGCAAAGAAGATGTGTTGCACTGCATGAGGCAAATGGTGGTCACACCAGATACTGACTGGTTCTGAGTCCCCAGACCCCCAATAAAGCAAAAAAAATGCACATTTCAGGGTGGCCTTTTATTGTGGACAGTCTAAGGCACACCTGTGTACTAATCATGATGTCAGATCAGCATCTTGATGTGGCACACCTGTGAGGTGGGATGGATTATCTCAGCAAAGCAGAAGTGCTCACTATCACACATTTAGACTGATTTGTGAACAATGTTTGAGAGAAATGGTAATATTGTGTATCTGGAATGAATTTTAGATCTTTAAGTCCATCTCATGAAAAATGGGAGCAAAAACAAAAGTGTTGCGTTTATATTTTTGTTGAGTGTACATTCACCTATATGTATTGGATTTAAGGTGTTGATCCAAATAAATGAAATTTCTATCTGCATGTGCACTCATAAATGATAATAATATTGTAAATAGTGTTTCAATATGGTATGTCATTTTCATCAATGTTTGATGAGACGATAACAAACATGACATTGACAGAAGAGTATTTGTTTTGAAGTGCCACTGTGTTTTAACAAGGAAGACTGTTGTACTTATGGAGGAAGATGATTTGAAGAGGATTGTGCTTGTGAACATTGGGGAGGGTGGTATATGTGCTTGTGCAACTGATATGGATATTTTTATGGGTTTTTTATTCAAGAACAGTATTTGTTCTACTGTATTAGGATTCAGGTGATTCCTCTTCTTGGAAATTACTTCTCCTGCTTTTGAGAACACTCTCTCACAGGGAACAGATGAGGCTGGGGTGTACAAGTATCCAATTGCAAGCTTATACACTGAAAATCGCGCTGAAACTCGCACAGAAACACCCGGAACTCTCATAGAGACGTCATATCGCGCTGGAGGCAGGGGTCGCATTGACGCTTTTATGTGTTAGCGAATCAGGCCACTCACGTTGAGCCGACGAGGCCTGATCTGTCATCGATGACGTCAGCCCCCCCAAATCGTACACGCCCCGGTACGTGCTCCACTTATCACTTCCTGGATTACTCGGCATAAGCTCCAATGCATCGGCACCCCAGCTCCCAACACTACAGAAAGCACATAGTCCACATCTCCCCATGTTGTTGGTTTTATAAACAGCTGGTTCACTGACCGGCTTCAGGTCCAGCTGCTCCTCCTTCCTGTTTGAATATTTGACTGTTTACATTTCATTTCAGTTGTTGTTTTTCAAACTTTTTTAACATGATTGAAATAAATAAATAAAATTACTGTTAAATTATTATCACTGTCCACACATACACTCACCTAAAGTCAAGGCCGTAGCCAGGATTTTTCAAATACCGAGGTCAATCCCAACTCAAGGGGGAGTGGCCCCCTTGGTTTTACATCCCTGCACTGCTCTGCAGTTGCTTATCACCCTGTTTCAATAATTCCCAACCACAAACCAATCAAATAGTGTTAAGTTGGGATATGTTTGGGTATAGTAAATTTAATTAATTGTTGACAGATGTAAATTAGTTGTTAGATATTTTGTATCGGCCTATTCATGTTCCTACGTGTGTGTCATAGACCCTGTTCCCCTGGCCTGTGATTGGTTCAGTAGCCTAGTAGTTGTGATTGTTTGGTCGCTGTCATGGTGATGAAGCCGGCTAGTTAAGAAAGTAAACACTGAAAAGTACGTCTCCGTTTCTCCGTTTGATTGTCCTGTGTACCTGGCTGAGCATCAAGAAGACATACCACCACAACGAACCCGAAATTCACAGAAGAATCTTTTATTTTAAATCACATCAAACAGTCGCACCAATCAATTGTAAAGTGTCTGCATGGAGCGGACCTGCTGACTGAATGTGCAGCTGACAGTGACGATTTCCTCATCGCTAAACCTGTGCCACCATCCGATCTGATCCTCCCTCGTTCGTGAGGACGGGTCTCCTGGAAATTCTTTGTGCTTTTCCTATCTTCATTTCTAACCGGCTCCTTTTTAGTTTTTTATCTGTGCCTGATCTGGTGCGTGCGCGCTCGCCCCCGGTCGGCATAAAATAATGAATGTTAAAAACAATATCTCGTGAGAAAAAAATAGACTTGTCGCGAAGACAATGAAATGGAAACATTGTAATAATACCTGCGACCACGCTCTATAACAGCTGTAAAAGCTCTACCGCTATACTTATTTTCCCTTGGTTATGGAAGGAAAAAAAAGTCAACTTTTAAAAATTGGAAAGTGAAATCAGTGAAAAAAAAATGCCGAGGACATGACCTCGGTGTCCTCAATGGTAGCTACGGCCTTGCCTAAAGTATGATAAGGAACACCATACTAATACCGTGTTTGACCCCCTTTCACCTTCAGAACTGCCTGAATTCTTCGTGGCGTTGATGCAACAAGGTGCTGGAAGCAGTCTTGAGAGATGTTGGCCCATCTTGGTAGGTTAGCATCTTGCAGTTGATGGAGATTTGTGGGATGCACATCCAGGGCATGAAGCTCCGTTCCACTACATCCCAAAGATCTAAGTTTGGAAGAAGTTCTATTGGGTTGAGATCTGGTAACTGTGGGAGGCATTTTAGGACAGTGAACTCATTGTCATGTGTAATTTGAAATGATTGGAGCTTTGTGACATGGTGCATTATTCTGCTGTAAGTAGCCATCAGAGGATGGTACATGGTGGTGATACAGGGATGGACATAGGATTTAGGATCTTATTTTTTGACTATTCAACTGCACCCGAAGACTATTCCACCGCAGCCAAGGTGTTTAGATGGTGCATGAGGGGTTCACCTGCACCATAACACTGCTGTTTTGCCCACATCCCACATTTAATTTACTTGTTGAAATTGTTTATATTTACTTTGCCTTACCCATCTAGTTGCATTTTGCAATTGCTTTCCCCTTTTTTCCTTAGTTTTGTGTCTAAGACCAACTGGGTTACTTAACTTTACTTGACTTTGTTGGTCATTACTTTCTGTTATTTACTTAATTGTGTTTTTGACCATTTTGTCTTTTATAAGCAGAGTGCCATATTGTTGGGAGGCTAGGCACTTGTGGTGAGGTTTACTTTGTCCAGTGTTGGGAGTAACGCGTTACAAAAGTAATGCATTACTGTAATGCATTACGTTTTGCTGTAACGCGGTAATGTAAGGCATTACAAAAAAAAAAACTGGTAATATTTTACTCGGTACAAATCTCAGTAACGCGCGTTACAATGCATTTTAAACCCGAAATCAATTGACTCTACATTCGCGATCGCGAGATGTATGGAAGCAAATCTGTTCCATAATTCAAATTAAAATGGATTAAAGAAATGCTTTTTCATTTTCAGAATATAGCTGCATTTTTTGACTCATAAATAAAATGAGTAATAAATAATCCAAACTGCATTTTCATTTTCTTCTTCAAGACTGCTCATTGTGTAACTTAATTAAAATGAAAAAGAAAAGGACATTTAAGATTTCATTTTCAAAAGATGCCCCAGCAAATAGGTACCAAAATTCAATTTGAAATGTCAAATTTGAAAATTAAAATGCATTAGCAGAAAGGCTTTTGCATTTCAAGGTCATAGCTGCGTTATTTGACTCATAAATAAAATGAGTAATAAATAATCCAAACTGCATTTTCATGTTCTTCTTCAAGACTGCTCATTGTGTAACTTAATTAAAATGAAAAAGAAAAGGACTTTTAAGATTTCATTGCCAAAAGATGCCCCAGCAAATAGGTACCAAAATTCAATTTGAAATGTCAAATTTGAAAATGAAAATGCATTAACAGAAAGGCTTTTGCATTTCAAGGTCATAGCTGCGTTATTTGACTCATAAATAAAATGAGTAATAAATAATCCAAACTGCATTTTCATTTTCTTCCTCAAGACTGCTCATTCTGTGACACAACTAAAAAGAACATTGCTTTTTCGTTTTCATGCCCGACCCCTGCAAAAAAGGTAACATAATGCAATTTGGATTCGCAATCCCAAGCGGCGCAGGAGAGTGACGTCAGTGGCAGTTCTTCTCCTTCCGTGTTAGTTGGGCTCACCTGCACAGGGTCTGCAGCCTTCGGAGGACCCAGCCTTTGCGGTCTACGGAGGCAACACCTTCGGAGCAAAAGGAGAGGCGGCTGCGGCGACACCGGTGGCTTGTTTATCTCCGGCTGGGAGAGCCGTGGGGAGGTAACGTTAAAGCTGTTATTTTAACCCATATTAATGTTCATACATAGCTAGCGTAGTACGTGGTAATTAATATACCCGTTAATAAATGATACCGCTAAGTGATGACCCATATTAAGTATAGATTGACATGGATAATGTCATTTAACCATAAGACTTAATACAGGGTTCGTACAGGTGCTTAAAATGTAAAATCTTTGAAAATGCTATAATTTTAATGCTGTTTTTCAAGGTCTGAAAAGTGCTTGAATCTTAGTTTAAATGCTTGGCTTATAAAGTGATTGAATTGAATAGTAAAATGTGTACGAACCCTGTAAATAACCCCGACTTAATTCAATATTTTATTCTTGCCTCTCTTTTAAACATTTTAGTGACATGGCATCCGTCGATTGCATCAGCCCTGAAACCCCGATGATGGACGATGTGGTGGACAGTGGAGACATGCATCCCACACCCCCCACCTTCCAGATGATGTCCCACTCAGAGCCAGAAGAGTCCAGGGTCCTTAGCATCCCATCCAGTCCAGCAGCACCACCAGGGACTCCTGCTCAGTCAATACTGTATATATGTTCTCTGTAAATAGTCATTTCTGATGATCTTTTGTAAATAGTTCTACATGTTAAGAACACCCACTTGTCAATAGTTATTGTAACTTTGTAAATATTTGTTAATTACACAAAAAATAAATTATTTTCTTGTCACTGAAAAGCAGTTCAAAAGTTGACTTTAGTTGTAAATAAGAAATGGAACAGATAATGTTACAAGGTTATAAGATTTTAATTTAACTATTTACAATATTTGGAAAAGAAAATGGAACAATACAATATTTTTAATTATTTAAATTACAAATCAACACAGAACTTAATCGAACAGAAAAAAAACATCCACCACCCCCCCAAAAATTTGACGCCTCTCAACCATTCTCTCCAATAAACTAAAAAGTCTCTCCATCCTCTCTCGTTCTCTCGTTTCCTCGCTCTCCCTCTGTAACTTCATGTCCTCCCTGATCAAATCCAGCAAGTCATCTGTTTTCCTCTTTCTTGCTGCTGTCGGTGGACCTGTGTTCTTGGCCTCAACAGGTGGTCGTTCTCATCCCGGACCCGGAGTTTGATCAAATCCTCAGTCTGCTCCTTGCTCTCTACAACAAAACGACATGTAAAGCACATTTCCTGTTATGTCAACATGCAAAACGATTGTACGATATAATAACGATATTAACAGTAATAATGCTCCTAAGGTTAGCTCTGTATTCAATCCAAACGTTTACAGTTTTACAGCCTAGAAATACAGCGGGGCTCACAACCCAGCGTTAATGTCATATATTCAGCTGCGAGAGGAGCGAACTGTAGCCTACACAACTTACAACGAGAACAAATTAACTTAACAGCTCCACGGTTACAATAAGATATAAGTTACCATCGGAGCTTGTAACATTTAAAAGTGAAGGGTTTTAGGCTTAAGTTACGTTTAAAGGCTAACGTTAACTGAGCTCCTCGTATCAACAGCCTTAAGCTACATCACGTAGCTGGCCCTACATTCCGGTGGCTACACGTATTAGCATTTTTAACTTCACGCATTTTAACACTCAAATGTGTTTTAAGGCCCCTTGAACGTCCGACGTTAAGCAAAAACCCGTTACTTACATTTAAATGTGTATTCGGCACTGCTGCCGGTGCCGCTGCTGCTGCCGTCTTTGGCCGCCATTGTTGGTTGAACAGCGGTGGGGGCTGAAGGAGAAGAACTGCCACTGACGTCACTCTCCTGCGCCGCTTGGGATTGCGAATCCAAATTGAATTATGTTACCTTTTTTGCGGGGGTCGGGCATGAAAACGAAAAAGCAATGTTCTTTTTAGTTGTGTCACAGAATGAGACAGAATGATTTGACATTTCAAATTGAATTTTGGTACCTATTTGCTGGGGCATCCTTTGAAAATGAAATCTTAAAAGTCCTTTTCTTTTTCATTTTAATTAAGTTACACAATGAGCAGTCTTGAAGAAGAAAATGAAAATGCAGTTTGGATTATTTATTACTCATTTTATTTATGAGTCAAATAATGCAGCTATGACCTTGAAATGCAAAAGCCTTTCTGCTAATGCATTTTCATTTTCAAATTTGACATTTCAAATTTAATTTTGGTACCTATTTGCTGGGGCATCTTTTGAAAATGAAATCTTAAAAGTCCTTTTCTTTTTCATTTTAATTAAGTTACACAATGAGCAGTCTTGAAGAAGAAAATGAAAATGCAGTTTGGATTATTTATTACTCATTTTATTTATGAGTCAAATAATGCAGCTATGACCTTGAAATGCAAAAGCCTTTCTGCTAATGCATTTTCATTTTCAAATTTGACATTTCAAATTGAATTTTGGTACCTATTTGCTGGGGCATCTTTTGAAAATGAAATCTTAAAAGTCCTTTTCTTTTTCATTTTAATTAAGTTACACAATGAGCAGTCTTGAAGAAGAACATGAAAATGCAGTTTGGATTATTTATTACTCATTTTATTTATGAGTCAAATAACGCAGCTATGACCTTGAAATGCAAAAGCCTTTCTGCTAATGCATTTTAATTTTCAAATTTGACATTTCAAATTGAATTTTGGTACCTATTTGCTGGGGCATCTTTTGAAAATGAAATCTTAAATGTCCTTTTCTTTTTCATTTTAATTAAGTTACAGAATGAGCAGTCTTGAAGAAGAAAATGAAAATGCAGTTTGGATTATTTATTACTCATTTTATTTATGAGTCAAAAAATGCAGCTATATTCTGAAAATGAAAAAGCATTTCTGTTAATCCATTTTAATTTGAATTATGGAACAGATTTGCTTCCATAGAGATGGGCATACGCTCCACTTTTGGAAAAGTGTGAAAGCCGGTCCGTGTAACTCTTACACTATGTTAATTAAGCGCTGTTGTTAGCAGCCTCCATGAGCTGGACACCGACTCACGGAGCGGCTCCCGGTCGGTCAGAGCGCAGCCGACCCGGCACACTGAGGATCAACAGCTGAGGGGCGGCGGCGAGGCGGAGGCTCCGATTCTCCCCGTCGGTTTTGAACCGCTTTTATGTCCGCCTCATAACGCTTTAGGTGCGAGTTTAAAACAGTGGGTTTACTTCAAAACGCGAGCGTCAGACGCTGTCAGAGCGTTAATGAACAGTGTTTTAGAGCTCCCCGTAAATGTCTCAGGTAGGCTTTCAGGTAATTTCGCAGCATAACACATCGCCTTCAGGGTCATTAAAAAAGACGTACGGCAAATCTGGAATGAAAAATGGCACTGTTATTTCATCCCCGAATCCCATTCATAAACACAATATCTAATATCAGTTAACGAGTCATTTTCCGGTTTTCGTTCTTTTATTTTGAAGCGAAAAACATCACATCCTGCTGTGTAATGAGCTGCATTGAACACAAGAAGATCTATTGAGAACAAAAAAATCCATATTTCCTTTTATTTTGGCGAAAAGTAATGCAAAAGTAATGTAAAAGTAGTGTAATGCCTTACAATTCAAAGACAGTAATATTGTAATGTAACTAATTACTTTGAAATGACAGTAACAAGTAATAAATAATGCATTACGCTTTTGAAGTAACTTGCCCAACACTGACTTTGTCAGTAAATAAACACACGGATACACTTTTGACTGCACCATTAGCTGTGAGGTTTGCTGTGCTGCACTGAAGGTGAGTAGTGGTAGTAGCCCTGGACACTTCCTCTTTGTAGACTGCCGCTCCACATAGGGACTCTGCTTGGTTTTCCTTTCCGTTATGGTTGGGTTGAATTTGAATACCAATTCACTGGCTCTTAACATTTTATATTGAGGCCTTTTTAAATTATTTGTGAGAAAGTACTTTCGACCATTTTTAATTGATTTTTCGAGTTTTTGTTATTACTCATTAACCCTTTCTTTTCCCTTCAACAGTTCCCCCCCGTCTGTTTATATTGATTATTTTGATTATTGTAAACCCCAGGTGGCGTTGTCTGGCATCCCCCTGAATGCCCCCCCTAACCCCCCCCCCCCCCCCGCCACAATTGCAACAGAAAAAGGATATGTGAGTCTTTGTTGGTTCCATTCATGATCTCTGCCATTTACTTAGCAAACCCAGCAGGTCCACGTTGACTGACAGTGGTCGCAGCCACTGGCAGATTAATGGGCCATTAACTGGCCGTTGACGAACCTCCGGCTGGCCTCCTCACTCAGGGGGCGTCCAGACGAAGCAAAACAAACTTTTTTTCTCCGTTTTGCCTTGGCGTCGTTTCAAGAAAATCCGCGTCCAGACGAATCCACTGAAAACGACTCAGCGCACTGTAGTACATATTCCAGGCCTATATGTGGCGCTGTTTCTGCTACAAAACTGCAGAAGAAGAGACGGAGCTTGACCGGATGTTTGCCATTGCTATGGCAACACGTGAGAGTTACGGCTAAATATCCACCCGACCACCCAATCAATAAACATAACATGACAATTTGGCCCGTATAAATAAAACCAACAATAAGCATCAAAAGCCGTCACCCTAAGGACCTTGACGAGGCGTTGTCACACGTTGGGATGGATTAATTAGACAAATAAATGCCTACATTCATGGGAAGTTAGCTAGCAGTTGTTTGTTAGCATCGTAATAAAGTAGCTTTTTCCCCGGAATATCGGCCCCTCTCTCGTCTCCGTTTTTTTCTCCATACAGTGGCCCTGATACGCCGACGTACAGACGAGCAGAATATCCGCTACGAGCACGGAGGCCGCCGTTCTTGTTGTTGTTACGAGAAGTCGCGGGGGAAGAAGTCAGGCTCGAGTGTCGAGGAGCGCGGCGATGACGTCAGCGTATTCGTTTTCGCCGTCCACACGAAAACGATCACGAAACGGAGGCGTGTCGTTTTTTTCTTTTCCACCCTGAGAGCTGGTTTCAAAGAAGTGACACCGCGAAAACGCCGGATTCGTATGGACGGAAGGGCGAAACGAACAAGACTTCTGCGTTTATGCACTGGAAACGTTTTCGTGTGGACAGGCCCTCAGACATCACCAGAGGACTGCTGGCTCTTCGGATGGTTTTCCCCAGCAATGGAAAAAATCTCTAAGTGCAGTTAAAAGCTTTTGGGCTCTGGAAAGTCAGGGAGTCTAGGAAGCATGTGTGGAGGCCTTAAAAAAGAGTCATAATTGGACTTACAGCAACACTGATGCATGACAGTATTTGAATGATTAAGCAGAATAATAGATCGCTATGAATAAGGAATGACACACAAGCTTGTCAAGCCGCGGAGGAATTTAGATGATTGACCTCAATACGTCTCATTTCCAGGAAGCGTTTTTGTCGAGCGTGCGAGCGCCAAGAGGTTTGTGCGAAGACCACACACACAGTGGAACCTCACACCTCCACTTTAGGTCAAGAGTTTATTTACATGGGCACTGCCTGCACGCTCCAACTTAAAAACATTCAAAAAACCAAATACATCTGAAAACAATTTCTCTCAGGAGCTAAAAATAACTATCCCGTTTGTCTGCCCCTATACACAATATAAGAATCACCTCAGGAAGAAAAAAGAGAGGCATTGCCTTGGTTTGCATTGTCTGTCAAGCCGAACGTTTCCCTCCCTCTTCATCACAGAACCGTCGGATGTAAAGAGTGCTGCAGAAAACGACCTGACGCGCCACATGTTTCACTCTGCTCGTCTCTACGTGAACAAGCTGCATCTGCATCTCCCTGATGTCAAGTTTTCACTCACTCACAACAGGTATGCATCGCTCCACAAATCTGACAGACGTGCTGCCAAGACAATCTGCACACTCAGAAGTCTTAAAGGTCCCCTATTGATATGCATTGCCCCAATGGACCCATCCATGGTCCTGAATTTCAGCTGTCTAAAAGTTGCTCAAATGAGCTCTGCTGAGAACAGGCTGTTTCAGTGCCTGCACCTTTAAATGCTAATGAGCTCCGTCTGTCAACGCCTACTTGGAGAGCGACGGAGACGATGCCGCTTACGCTAGCGGTAGCATGCGGCAATGTTTAAGTGGATGTGTCGCTATGGCTCGCCTATGTGGCTCAGGTGAAGTTGCTGGTCCCGTATGGTTGGGACAGATCCTTTTACAAGGGTCAGTGTGGGGGCAAAGCCAGCTTTGTACTGACCCTCGTTACTGAAGCAGTCCGATGTGAAGTGGTTAGCACACACATATAAGCTAACACGGACCGTAGCCGGCACATTGTCATTAAAAATGAAACGCAACCACCGTCTCTCCTGTTCTTCTGTAGCTGGGACAGAATATAAGCACTTATGTTGATTTGTACATCCAACAACAGAGCAATCTGTGTGTCTCTGAGTGACGACATTGTGAAACACTGCTATCTCACTGCTGTCTCACCGGAGGACACACCGAACTTCACCTCGGTGATGAACGCCCCCTCTCGGATATCTCCTATCATCAGAGGAGTTCGGCCTATCAGGACACACCGAACTTCACCTCGGTGATGAACGCCCCCTCTCGGATATCTCCTATCATCAGAGGAGTTTGGCCGATGCAAATGACTTCCTTCATTAGGTAACAACAGGAGCTGAATCTGAACAGCCTGTAGGAGCGCCGTTGTACCAGTGGGGGGGCTGCAGAGACCATGCAGGAGTCGCTTGTTTCCTCATTCTGGGAGTTCACAGGCTCAGGGAGAACCAGTTTATAGAGACCAGAGAAAACCAGTTTTTCAGAATATGGGACCTTTAAATCTATACACCTCTGCACATAGCGGTGCTGCAGAAAGAACGGGCTGCTGATGCCTCGGCTTGGAAACAGAGCAGCTATTTTATAGGAGAGCAGTGAAACGTGTTAAGGTGGAACTAATAACCCTACAGTATTTATTGTTAACCACGCTGGTTCACATGCCGCATGTTGATCTCACACAGTTTTTTCATTTCAAATTTAAATGAATTCCTTTTAAGATACTCAAGAGGCGGTCTGGATGGAGTGTAAATAATAAGCAAGTAACAGATAATACGATACCCTGGGAGCAGCTAATTGTCTTTATGGAATTACATAAATCCTGTACTCTATTCTTTACTCTAGAGTTCTGGGTACCATAGACCGCTACAATATTGTTTGATAAGCTATGAACCATCCAGATCTCGATGGTCTGGGACAGGTCTGCTCTGTGTCCCCAGAGTCAGAACCAAACATGGAGAGGCAGCCTTCAGTTTTTACACACCACATATCTGGAACCAACTTCCAGAAAACTGCAGGTCTGCTGCAAATCTCAGCTCTTTTAAATCAAGACTGAAGTTTGCCGCTGCCTTAGTAAACAATACAATTCATGAACTTCTTATACTGCACTATAATTTCTATTCATTGATATTCTTGTTTTTATTTATTTTTTTAAATTCGTATGTTATTTTATTGGCTTATTTTAATGTTTTTTCTCCAGTCCTTTTAATGTTTTATGTAAAGCAATTTGAATTGCCCTGTTGTTGCAAATAAAATTGCCTTGCCTTTGTCTCTATTAAATCTTGCACGAATAGTCAGTTTTGTTCATACCTGGAATTTAAAAAACAAATCTTTAAGCTGTTGCTGTGATTGAGTTGACCCAGCTGAGGCGTGACCTACGACTGCATGAACACATGTGAAGCATGTTTGCATAAATCCTCAATAGCTCTTCACAGGCTCTGAATACATAACATAACCAGGGGAGCATAGATGATGTCAACTCTGTCTGCAGCAGCGACCTTGTGTGATATCCTGTTGACTGCTCCTCGGACATATGCACACACAGGCACGTGATGAATGCAAATACACATAAGCCTTATTTGAGCGGTGAACGTTGTGGCGGTAAAAAAAAAAAGCCCACGGTGAATTTCGGCCACGTTCTGAGGGGTGTATTTATAAATGGCAGCCCACCCTGGCTGGCGTGCTTCAGATGCTTCGGTTGTTACCAGAACTGCACCGATGAAGTCCACCAGCATTCCTGAAGCTGCAGCATTGGACACAAAAAGGGGAAACATTTTCACATTTCACATTTCATTTCACATTTACATCATTCTATTCAAATCAAGAGTAGGAATATTGAGTTATTGACATGTAAAGAGATCGCCATGGTGACCTGACATTATGTATGTGACATTATATGTCAGGTCACACCTTCCTCTTTTGCACGTCCAGAAAATAACTGCGCTCTCTCTCTCTCTCTCTCTCTCTCTCTCTTTTGTTCACTCTCCCTCTCTCTTTTCTAACACAACCACACACATTAGGAGGACTCCCCCCCCCCCACACACACACACACACACTATGCAAAGGTTTCCATTTCTTCATCTGTGGTTTCAAATAGAAAATATCAACTGTACTTATTCGAATATATGACAACAGTTTTTGGCTTAATAATTCAAAACCATTCAAAACAGGGAAAATGCATAGTGGAAAGTTATGGATTTGTCATTCTCTGAGCAGCAGTAGTCTGTCTCTAAGGAGGGTTAAAGTCTCTGTGTTTTGTTTTTTTGTTTTTAAGAAAAGGTTTTAAATCTCCATTTAATAGAAAGTGCATCTTAATCAGATTGGGCTTCCAGATGACTTCATAAATCATCTACCCAAAATGATAAAATACACCAAAATACATAAAAAAAATAAAGTTGAAGAAGCAATAATGTAACTTATAAACCTACATTCAAACATTAATTTCCAACAGCCTAAAGGTAAGTATATGCCACTGAAACCGTGAAATGATCCAATGGAACGATCCAGTCTGACCTATATGTTCCAAACTTCTTTAACTTTATCACAAAACTAAAACCACAGCGAACCTGGCTGATGTCTGATATTAAGCACCTATATGTAGCATTAGCTATCTTAAGATGCGACTATATTGGCCATACAATGAATATATCTGTGATATCTATACTATAACAGGAAGGGGAAAGTGGACAGAGGTTCTGCTTGCTCAGCGGTTATTAGAGCACAGAGGGGAAAGAGGCGGGACTTAGGAATGCTTTGGCTGAATCCCTGAAGCTGAACTGTAGCTTCAAATGTACATTCAGGAAGCAGAATATAACTTTGCATGTGTGAGAGCCATATGCTGTACAGCATGTGAGTTTATACAGTGCAGCCCCGGATGTCTGGCGACTTCCTCTCTGTTTTTTCATCTGCACAGTTGAAGGAAGACCGGTCTGCCGAGTCAGGAAATTAAATTTAAAGAAGCCAATTTTCTCTTTATCCTGTTTCATTCTGCTTTTGGCCTCAGTTTAAACAGCAAAAACAATGCCAGACTAAAGAGGCCATGCATGCCACGGACCTACAGTAATGCATTATAACTTGAAATAGATCATGAGATTAGGTTCTGCTGCTTTAAACGGCGTAATGCACATTTAAAAGCAACAATAATCTGCAAAACAAGAACCGTTGCCTTTTATCTTAATCCCAGTCAGGAGCAGGATGGGAGCTTTTATGTTCATGGGGGGATTTTCTTAAATTCAGTTAAATCACCTCATTCTTATTCGGGGAACAGAGAGGATTTAATTGCACACATCAAAGTTTCTTGCCATTGCCTGCTCAGGACATTCCCTGCCAGGGGGCGAGCCGCTGCCCTGTCTGCTCCTCATTACGCCTCTAATGACAGAGCAGGTAACTCCAGATCAGTTAGTGAAGAAAAAGTCCAACGTCTGTGTTTACATCTTTCGCCACCTTAGTCCCCCCTCTCTCCCCACCTCTCTCATTTATACCCTTTTCTTTCTCTGTATAGACTTCCTGCCGTTTCTTTGCAATCTTCTTTGTTCTCCTTTAACTCCTTAGAGTACCGTCTGCTTGCCAAGAGTTTCAGATGACAAAAAGCAGCCTGCCATTCTTCCCAGCCCCAGATATTGCCTGCCTATAGCATTCGTCTCAAATAGTCCAAAAGCAACAAGTTGGTGAGAGACAAAGGGAACAGTGTTCCTTTCATTCCCACATATGAAATACAGGGGGCAAAAGGGAGCGCCTTTGAGAGGATGCGGTGCACTGTCATTGCTCGAGGCCTCTCATCTAAAAATTGGCAATTTCTTCTTGTTTGTGTCACCTCTCCACCTGCCTCGTATTCCCATCTTCTCCTCACCCCTGCCGTCTTCTCCCCTTTCTTCCCCCTCTAAATCCACAAGTTTCATCGGCCTCACTCATCTTACACTTCCTCCAGAGAGCATTTTCTCAAAAAGCTCTTACAGCTCTTACAGCCTCGTTCTCACATAGCAGTCACTCCCACAGGATCCTCTTCTGCAGACAGAGGGATTGGGCGGGGGAGGAGGAGGAGAGATGTAACATGACATCATACTGTAGCTGCCTCTTGAACTGATCACTGTGCGTGCATTGAAACGGCTGCGCATCACACATGCATGTGCACTGATTTGTTACAGTTACTAGATAGCACAGACACAATAACAGCCGCAGTAGGATGGTGGTATGACATCAATTTGCAAGGTGGGAGAGTGTCGGGCGGGGTCATCATTTTCTCCGCTCAGCACTGGCAGATGGAAGCATACTGGGGGTTTGGATCGGCGAGGCAGTTAAACTGTGCATGTGACACATAGCGGTCTTTGTTTGCAGACAGGGGGCACTGGGCTGCTTCGCTGGACGGGAGCCAGGATAGCGGGCCAGTCGTGGCTAATAAACTACACCTACGGTAATAACAGTTCAGCAGCACCTCCCTCCCATGCAAACACTTATGCAACAGTTCCTCGTCTGCAGAACCTTCTAAGGACAAGAGGAGACAATGCCATTTATTTCCTGTGTAGAGGCCGTGGTTACGAGTAGGTTTTTTTGTACACTGATTGGGTTCACAGAAAAACAGCTGAGCTCTCGGATCGCTCAGATACACAGACGGGTTGTGGGCAGTAATCACAACACTGTGTCTGCCCAGACAAAAGCACCGTGTGTCCTAATGGATGCTGCAGACACATACCATACCAAAGGAGTATCACTGTATGCTAAAGGGTCTGATATATCACAGATTCTATCATGAGAACCTATGTGATTTGTTTCTGTGCAACATGCCTCCACATGTACCTGTTGATTTCATCTTAAAGGCCCTGTTCAGTGGGGGCCTTTGGTCCCGAGAGGATACGCCTTCGGTTTAGAGTTGCATTGAGTGCTTGAGAGCTCTGGTATACCTCATTTGAATTATTTAAAGCTAGGATCGGGCTAGGGTTGGTCATCTTCTGCAAACATTTAGTTTAGATCCTGACAGAATAATTAATAAATGGTTTGATTTCGAGGCCTTGATTGGATCTACCTGTCTATCTACCTGCCTGTCTATCTACCTGCTCGACAGCTGTCAGTACTAATAGCCATGTTGGTTGTTTAGGTTCATAACAAATTTGAGCTACTTTTATAGAAAAGGAGCCTGTCCTCTCCCCTCAGGTAAACGCCGTTAGCTTCGTCAGCAATGTTACCATTGTTTGCACTGCTCATGGCGTTAGCGCCTGTCTCTTCTCTCTGTCAGGAGGATGGGAATGTTTCCACTTCCACCAAAAATATCTGGTTGGCAGATATTATCAACAATCTGGACCCACCTTTAAGTAATAATAGATCTGAGCTATCATGAATCTGGTCCAATGCAAAGTGTTGTTTAACCTCAGAAACGAGAACAAAGCATAATACAATGTGAAATACTGAAAACTGTTAACACATCTGCCGGTGCATCGGTGGCCGTACACTCAGTTAAATGGACAGATACATGCATGGAACTGTCATGGGTGAAACTGAGACCATCCCCTCAAATTACTTCACCATACCGACTGCACACAGCCGAGGAATGAATGCAGACGTCACGCCTATGTGCCTGTGGTGGTCCAGTGCACCTGTCCACGAGAGAGTGTGAAGAGGTTTTTCCAACGTGAGGAGGTGAAATCCAGCCTCGAGTGCAGCTGTGCCCTGCTGTCCTCAGCGGCCAGGATCAACTATGTGGGCATGTGATGCCTGTGCTGGGTGAATGAGGGGAGAGAGAGGATTTAGGCGGCAACACAATCGTAGGTCTTCCTCCGCTTCCCGCTCTGGTTTTGGGAGCGACGTAGCTGTGGTCAGAGGTCATGGGTGGTCGCGCCAAGCGCCGCGTGGAGAAAAAAAAGAACTGTGTTCAGCAACTGAAGAGTTGGCCGCAACGGCTTGTGTTACACACAGACCCAGAGGAGGGAGGGTTGACAGCACTCACACGGAGGATTAGACAGAAGGAACTGAAATAGTGACAAGTGTTTACTAGAGCTAAATATGTTTGGATACCGCAATTTCTCTTCGGTTCAGATCTGGAGCAAGGCTAGTGAGTGTTCTTGTTGTTGTCGGCGTACTACAGAGATTCTCTTACAACTGGTGGTCCAAACGGCTCAAAGATGAAGAACGAAGCAAAATGAATGCCAATCGAAATAGTTTGAAATGCAAACAAAATATGTGGTGAGCTTTATCGAAGGAGAAGAAGAAGAAAAAAAAAGGCATCCCTGCTTTTCTCCTCCACGTTTGGTTTTAGGGTCACGCGTGCTTTACCTTCCCAACCAACAGGTCTGATCTTTCTTTTGACCTCACTTCTGCTGATCTTGGCTCCTCCCACTGCGGTCAATTTGCATTCCCAGCTGCTGCAGCTTGTCCTGTCCACGCACACAAGACGAGGGCATATAGCCGCCGCAGAGCCACACATGGCGAACTCACGCAAACGCCTCACGTGGCACATACACCTGACATGGCATGCATGCTACACACACACATACCCAAGCATCATCATAACAGTTAGAATGGACTTTAATGAGGGTCATATGATACTCTGGGATGGGGATTTAACAGAGGCTGCAGAAGTTGCCACTCAAAATAACGCTAAGACATTTTTACAGCCAGACCCTCTGTGTGGCGCCCAAATTGGGAACCGTGTGGCCATAATTGTCACATGCCTACTCTATTTATGATATCTTGGCATCTCTACCAAATGAATGTCATACCAGTGACCCACAGTTTGATTCTAACACATCCTACATCCCGGGGCACAAGACAAGGTGGGAAAGGCAAAATTGTTAAGCAAACTGAGAAGTTCCCACTACATCCCTCCATGAGAAGGTTAAGCTGCCAGGAAAAGATACATTAATTTCCCTCAAGCCCCGCTAAACAAGTCGACAATAGCCCCATTCTACTTCGGTCCAAATTTGGGAGAAGGGGAACAATTTGAAAGCTTGTGAGGAGAGCTGTCAACCAGATGCCTTTGGCATTTCAGAAGGAGAGGGAGGGTGCAGGGGTTGGAAAATGCCTCTGAACAAAAAAGCCATGGTTTTAAAGGCCTTTCTCCGCCTTGTGGCACTAAATCTGAATCTTCCTTGGCCTTTTGTTTGGCCAGAGTGAGCCATTAGGGAAGAATTCAGACAGAGTGTGTGTGTGTGCGCAAACGACAGAGCATTCAGTTATGCTGTATGCAAAAATTTGCTTTGTGGTCAAGTGCACACTGTATATTTACAGGAAAACGCAGCTACAATGGACAATGACAATGTAATGCAGTCAAACTACAGAAACCACAAACAAGCCACTTTCAGACTCGTCACAGAGGTCACTTTGGGGGTGAATTTGAATTGTTTCCACACGTGCCATAAAAAATACTGGCATAAAAACCTCCACCAACATAGAAAAATATAAAATGTGAACTATGTTTCCTCTAAGTCTGATTAGAAGCTGCTAAATGGCAGCAGGGTTACATTGCAGCAGGGTGTGTCACTCTGAAGGCCTAACATGACAACATGCCTTTGAATCCATCTGATAGCTCACTCCATGAACTCTGACCTTTGGCTGTGCGCAAAGAAAATGCACGTCTAGGGAATGCTGCAGTCGCAGCTGTGTATATGTTGAATGTATGTGTAGTGCAGAGCATGTGGCACTATACAGTACATGTGCTCAAAGATCAAGCCAAACTCTCAAGTCTGGAGCATCTTCTTCTTATCTCATTAGTAATTTGAGTTCACCACGTGTGCATGCAATATGCAATATGCATTTTGAAGTGAATTGAAAGGAAATATGTTTTATGAGTATTCCCCTTTCAAATGACCATAGTAATAACAGCAGCCCAGATGGCCAATCATGCAGGGTGTCAATGAAATGATCAACGAAAAAGTCAAAATCCCACCATGCTTGTCATTTCTAGCCACAGTTTGCCATAAGCTCTCTTCAGCTCCCACACTTTGCCAGCAGTGGCTCCAAGAGTCAATGTTGAAACAGCGTGTAATAAAAAAAGAACTGTCACATTAAACGTCGGGGCTTTTCAAATAAAGACATTAGCCAAAAAAAGGAGCATTCCTGCCAAAGAAGAACAGGCGTTCACGTCTGACAACGGCGTGTTTGGAAGGCTGTTAATCGCGTGGCAGAAACAGTTGCAGTCACTGAGTCCATCTGGACCCTGCAGCCCCGGTCCCAGTTCCAACCCTTGTTCCCATGCTTGCCAAGGTCCAGCTGTTGCACATGAGCCCATCAACACTGACAGACACCTCTTTGTGCGAGAGGACATAGACTACAACTGGCAATAAAAGAAAAAAAGGGGACAAAGAGAACTGTGGCAAATGGAACATTTAAGAAGTGATTAAAAGGGAGTGATGGGAGGAATATGGAAAAGGGTGGTGGTGCTGGTGGTGGTGGTGGGGAGACTCCACATGAGGAAAGAGAAAAAGGGAAGCATAGGAATTAGGACACAGACATTTAACATTTAACTTCCTCATTTTTTCCCCTTCATTAGTCTTTTTGGCCGCGGTGCTCGATGCGGTTCCACATCAGCCGGCCACGTGTTTAACATGGCTCATCCCACGCCTCGCTACTAATTGTCACCAACATGTGGAATGCACCGGCCCTTTCCTCATGATGAAGGCCCCTGATATTCCTCATCACCATTACTTGCAAGATCGTGAGTCACCGTGCAACCCTCCACAGTTTTCTATCGTGCGTGCTCCCTTCCTGCCTTGCCCGGATGACGAGCAACAAGCTGCATTTTCCCTAATTTGGGGTGGAGGTCCGCGTGTGAGAGAAAGAAAGAAACACACACACACACACACACACACACACACACACACACACACATCACGGTGAATAATTCAACTGCTGAGTCAGCACGGAAACATTAGACCTCTCTCCACCTTTATAAACGTTTGGCCCAAAATAGCTAGAATTACAAGCACCAAGCTGGTTGTAACCACAAAGAACACTGTTAACTCACGTTTATAGATACTTGAACAGCTATATAGAAAAAAAACAAAAAAAACAATATTGAACTTGTAGCAAAGCTTCAAACTGAGGATTTTTCCAAAGGTTGTTGAGAAACAAATCACCAGACAAATCCAACATGGAGAGGAGACCAATGGAGGAGATAATAGAAAGCAATAGTTTGGCTGTTGTGTTCTGGGACATATACGCTGCAGCCATGGGCATTTCTGTGTCAGGAGCACTCCACCGATCCAGATGACTCATACTTTCCAACACTGGTGGGCATCCAGTCAGAGATTAAAACAAGGGCTTCGTGCAACCAAGAGAAGTTCCCACTACCTAGGGCCGACCAGCTGAGCTGCTGTCTTGCATGACATGCAGCAAGGAGATCTCCAAACATCAGCCCTGTGGACAGTTTGAGCCGAAGTAGTTACGCAGAGAAAACTGTACCATGTAAACAATTCACCATGTCACGGCAGAACCGATGTGATCTGCATTGTTGCATTGTGACAGTGCCACAGGCGGAGACTGGGTTGAGGGTTCGGTCTCCAGCAGGCCTCCCCTGCCCTGTCCTCTCCTGCCCCGGCCTGCCCTCTCCTCCGCTCTGCTGCGCCACCAGAGTGGCTCCAGTGGAATGTGATGACCACGGGCTGGACAAAGCCCTGCATTCATGACCCCTCGGCCCACTCTGGAAGTTTTGCGACTGGGAGCCTTGATCACAGAGTGTGTGTGTGTGTGTGGGGGGGGCATTCAACTGTCCTGTCAGACACACGGCCCAAGCCGTAGTTCCCGACAGCCGCCACATTAGCCGCACACCTTTATTGGACTTTAGCGTAAACATTTGCAGAAGCTTTTTTGTTAACACTTTCTATGAAGGTCATGTATAAAATGCATCATAAGCACATGTATAACACATTATAATGCATAAGGCTTTATAAAAGTTGTAATAAATGTTTATAATCATGACACCTTATAACAAGGTTTATAAAGTATTATAAGTTCAGCATTCATTACGCTCCATGCCCAAGTGAGCCCAGTGTTTGAAAGAAGAATCTGAGTCCTGGGTAAGCCTTATGTGTTAATGTATAACGTGCATATGATGCATTATATACATGACCTTCATAGAAAGTGTGACAATTGTGTAGATCATGTAGATGCTATTCATAATTACAACCAGGAAACAAACACTGAGGTGGAAGAAAGAGAATCCTCATCTGTGCACTTTGGAAACAGGTGACTAGAGGTGGAATTCATTCTGTATCTCTCGACCGCTAAAAACCCACCATCCATTATCGTTAATGGCGGCACGAGAGAGACTCATCGCTTGTAATGTGAGCAACGGAATCGAGGACGGCTAAGTTTGTGTGCAGGGAAATGTCCACTTCAATGCTGGCTCACAGATAATCACATGAGAGCTGATAACATAAACAAGGCTGCACATGCATCATCTGCTGCCTGCCCGCCTGTCTGTCTCTACTTCCTCCATCCAAGTCTCTCATACAGTATCCATTTGCCTCGTTTGTGTAGGTCATATAATAGCGCCCATAGAATGCCTCAGAGGCTCCTCCAATGTACACATCCAACTGCAAACACAGCAGTTTCCATGCAACCCCACACAAACACGCACAGAGCATGTTATTAGATTCTTATTGCTATGCAACATGGATATGCTTCATACTACAACAGCTGCACACTGATATATAACTACACATTTGCATATGGCTTCCTAAAGGGTGATATTCTATATATATCTTTATTGTCAACAAATCCCATCAAAAGACCTACGAAACCTAGAATGTGTACAAAGTCTTATTCCTGTATACCATAGAGCTCCGTTGTCCTCTAAAACTATTAGAAATTGCTACGAAATTGGGCTTTTTGAATTTTGAGTACCAGCTAGCGGAGCAAATCTGTGGTTGAAAATAATCTCCGACAAATACATTCCTCTTGCAAAAAAAAAAAAAATATTTATTTGTGGACCATTTTAAAGATTTCCAATTAGTCCAATAGGAACGTATCCTCCAACAACATGAATTATAAATGTTCTGCATTACGTAACCACCAAAATGGAATGATTGCAGAATCATCAAAGCTGAAAACTGTCAGCTTTTCATTTGAGCAGCTCTGAGAATTGCCTCATTATCATTATCTAATTAAATCGGAGTCCTTTGGAGACTGGCTAATAGAATCTAATTGTTTTTGTTGGAAATGAAGTGGCAGTGAGCACCGATAGAGAGGTCCCACTTTTGTCTCTACAGTTGTTTGTATTTCTGACGCATTTGTGCTCCACCTGCATACTTGGTACCGCTGGTCCAAGACTTCACAGTCAGACCACAAACCATCTCAAACAGCTGGCGATGACCTGTGATTTTCCCATCTGGATGAGCCCTTACCTCCAGGGGGGGGCGGGCGTCTCTAATGCTGTCATCAAATTTAATGTTAGATTTCCTCTCCTGTGTTCCTCTCCAGGTGTGGTCGCCCTCCCCGCGCTCCATCCACTATTCATGAGAGGAAACCGATGCCGTCACAATGGCCTACATACATCCTACATACACAAACTGGTTCACCCTTTGGACTGTGCAGTTGCAAGAGCAAGCAAAGCAGACTACTGATTTAAAAAAATGGGGGGGGGGTTGAAGCAATGAAAACACCAGGGTCCAGAGACGGAACAGACAAGGACTTGTTTTCACTGGGTGTGAATGTTTAGAGAACACTTCTGACCTCCTCTGCTTGTCTATTCTCACCTGATAAGCTCAAGGTCAACGGTGAAAAGTGAAGGATGTGTCAAGGCCTGAGGGAGCGTGCGTTTCTTTATATAGCAAGAAATGATAGAATTGTTGCCGTGTTAGTTAAGGCCACAAGGTCACATGTGTCGTTATCAGTGAGAAAGTATGGAATCTCCTCGGGTTTGCGATGCTTCAAGTCTTAAAGAGAACGCACCACATGTTTCTTTGGTGCTGCCCGATAGCTCATGAGCAGACTGCTCGTGTTTGTGTTCACTCTCTGTAATGTCTTCAGATTGGTACCGAGGGGTTTGGTTTACTACTTTGCTTTATGTCTCTAGTTTTTTGGAAAGAGCATTGCTGCCTGGTTACAAGTGATCAAAGATGTTGGAGGCAGTTTGTGTCTTCCAGCATTGATGTCGTAAAGAACATAAAGATAAGGAGAAACAACCTTTTCTTACTCACGGATCGATGAAATTCAAGCCCCCTGTGTGCCATCACCTGAGACAGGAGGTTCAGGGCACCATTTATTTTGTCCCCATCTGTGCAAATGTGAGCACTCGCCACACGTCAAGGACAGAAATGAGAAACATCCAACCAAATGACATAAATGACAGACAGCATGGTATTTTTCCTGTCATGCTTGGGTGACTTTTCATCCCCAAACTATACAATTTAACCACTAAGTAGCTACGACGCCACACCAACGGGAATCATTTCTCAGATTTCAGGTATTTGAATGAAAACCCCGTGGGTATTAGTGGAGTGGACAGCCCTCAGACATTTCCACTATGCAGTAATTCACAACATGCTCTATATATAGGCCCCTCTAACATTTCCCTCACGTTCTGAGACCAGTGGGGAGATCGACTAGGAAGCACTTTTCCAGCAGACACTCGGAGCTCCATCGAGGGAGGAATTCATACGAGGGCTGGCTTTTCATGCTTTTTTCTGGGGGGGGGGGGGGGTAGTTGTAGCAGCTGAGGTCACGGCGGTACAGGCGTGTAGGGTGGCCTTCTTCAACCTCGCCATGTTAAGTGATGTTGAGGCCGCAGGGGTGGAGCAATGACATGTCATTCCATTCTAAATCTATACTGCCATGTTTATGACAATAGTAGGCTGACCACGAGGTGCAAAATAGTACAGGGAGTGGCCTCTTTGAAGGACCTGCCCTTTTAAATACTGGACACAGAGGAGGATTCAGGGAAAGAAACCCTAGTATACATTTAGAACTGGAGCATGACTGATATACTGGAATACTGATACTATGAATTAAGGGGGCAACTTACCCTCATGTTTGCTCAAAAATCATTTTGCCTCTATTTAGAACAGAAATGAGCATCAGGAAGGAATACATGACTAAAAGGTGTTTTCACACAAAGCTGAACTCCATTCAGAAAATAAGCATTTTAAAAGGTGTTTGCTTATTGTCTTGGGGATGGACCAAACAAACAATGATTTCCGACATTTTACAAATTGTCGTCATTATGTAGTTATTTCCGCATCCTTTTTTTTACGTGTTTATTGCAATTAAATCGCAGCTTTATTTATTTCTTCAATTTAATTTGGAATCCTGTGTAATATAAAAATATATATTTCAGTGATAAAGATAGAGCAGCTGAGTAACTCCTGGCTACAGTGGAAACCAGGCTATCATCTGTCCGGCCCAACTCTTTCAGACCAGATAAGTGTAAATGATCCTCACTTCCAATGGTAGGTAACACAACACAGATTATTGTTGTGTGCTACCGGGGTTTGTGTGACTCTTCCTGTGGCATGAATCATTAAACAAGCGACTGTAATCCATACAGACGGCAGAGCTTCTCAGGGTGAGCTACCTGCTGCTGCCTGGGGACCAACTGGACTCCTCTGCTTTGAAGACAAAAGTTCAGACTGCTCACCTATAAATGAGATGTTTCAAAGTAGACGATGTTGCCAAGTTAATTAGAGGGTGTGAACAATTTGCAGAGAAGCATCAAGTCCAGCAGCTATGCAGCTTCATGTTGAAACGTCCAGGGGGAAAGTAGAGCGGCCTTATTTGGAGTTGCAGGGAGACAAGAAGCAACTCAGAGAATTAAAAAAACAGACAGGAATAAATAAATAAAAAATGACTACACTGTATTTTTTAGGTGCATTTACTTGAACAAAGTAAAAGCACCAGCTCACCATTAATCTGAAAAACCCAGGCAGAGTGTTCCAGTAACCTATGGCAACTGCTTCTGTGACAACAGAAATCTTGGGCCAGTTCCCTGCAGGGCGAGGACCGTGCACCACCATTGGCCGGCCGAATGAATGACTCGCTCACTTGTCTATTATGCATGTCAGTTTACCTTAGGCGTTCTTGAGCTCATTTTTCCAGGTAAGCACAGCTGAGAGGCAGCCTGCCTGCATTCAGACTCCGAACAGCCATTAGTTCACCGTGGTAAGACTTTTCCTTGCTTTTTTGTCATTTTATTTTTGTTACATTTCTATCAACACTAATGATACCAAAAAGATGAATTAACCCATGAGTATGTCCTCTAAATATCTTGGATCTATAAAAAAAGAATTAACATATCTGCATTTAAATTGTAAAGACAATTTAGATGCCTACAAGTTGAAGTTGATGTGTGAAAACTGAAACCAGGATCACCCCGAGGAGAGTCAAAGATGGAGCTGTTGGGATCCACTCTAACGGCCACCTACGCTCGGCCAAAAACGGGCCACTTCCTCCCCGCCATCTCCACCATGGCGTCCAGCTATCGCAACCCCCAGCCCGCCTTTGCCATGAACCCCAGCGCCAACCTCTGGAGGACCAACGGCTATTTCAAAAGCAGCAACACTGTCCTGACCCCCTTCTCCATGCAGCGGGAGAATCTGGATCTGGTTCGAGCCAAGACCATGTTCTACCCATCCAACAGGACGGCGCTGTCCACCCGCTACACCCCCGACGACTGGTACAAGTCCAACATAAGCAACTACAGGGAGTCGGAGTCGTCGCGGAACAGTGCGGAGAGACTGAGGAGAGACACCATCAGGATGATGCAGGACAAAGAGCAGCTGACCAGGCGGACCCAGGAGACCACCAGCAAGAACATTGGCGAGCGGCTCAATGATATCGTCTTCTGGAAGTCCGAGCTGAGCCACGAGATCGACAACATGGTGACGGAGATCGCAGCGCTCACCGAGGTAAAGAGGAGGCTGGAGAGAGCCTTGGCAGAGACCGAGGGGCCCCTTCAGGTGAGGCTGGAAGGAATACATGTGTCTGTGTGTGTGTTGCCTTGAATTTGTCCAGAAAGTAATTTGATTTTTTTTGTTGAAATATGAATATTTCCTGTGAGTACAATTTGAGATTTGCCTTGAAATCAGGCCTTTTGTTCGTACTAACATTAGTGCTATGGTGTCACAGTATCTCAGGGGAAAAGGTTTCCCAGTTTAGTTGTAGCAACAGTGGCTTGTCTCTTTCACACCACTTAAAAACACAGACTCTTAATGAGATCTGATGACGCGGACACCTTGCTAGCCTAAGATCGTATGGCAGGAGGCTTTCTAAGAGACTCGTCCGGGTAGCTGAAACTGGAGAAGGCAGCCGATATGTTGCACCATATATGCACACGGGGACTTTACTTACATACCACACCTGCACACCCTTTTCCAACATCGCCACCAAGACAATGCTGCATTTGCTTTTAATTGCACTCAATCTCAACTGGTTTTAGTCACAATCACTTTGTCAATAGGTGTCTCAAGAGTGTTTGTACCACAGAGAGAAGCGGATGTCCATCGATCTGGTGCATGACGACGTGGAGAAAGACCTTATAAAGGTAACATTAAAGCAGGGAGTATGTGCGTGTCTGTGGCTTCTGGTGGCAGAAGAAATAAGCATGTTTTGATGTGCCTGCATCAACAAGGAAGTGGGGGTCATCAAGTCATGTCAGGAGAGGATGAGGCGACATCTGGACAGAGCCATCGCTCAGCTGGCGTGAGTCTGACAAATCAATTCATCAATGTGACTAAACACGGTGTTGTATTCTTTCAGTGACGTGGAACTGCGACGTTTGACATGTTGATGAATAGTTGTGGCTCTGAGTTGCTTCGTGCATTTCTAGGTCAAACCGAGCGACCCAGCACGAATTGGAAAGAGACATGAGCGACAAAGTGACAGCTCAGAGGATAGATGACAGGTGTCACCACCTGAGGAACACATCCGACGGTATCGGCTACTACAGAGGGATTGAAAGACTCGACCCCTCGTGAGTGTATAAAATATTAACGCTTTCATCACATCAAACTTCTCATGTTTGTTTAAACCACGGTTGGAAGACCGGACTGGGCTGTTAAGTTAAATTGTCAATCACAGAAAAGCCTCCCAGTGGTGTTTTGAGCTAAATGATAACACTTGCATAATGACAATTAGGGATTTAACAAAAATGACAACAAAGGCTGAAGGAAATGGCATTCGCTTTGCAGGTATCTGGTCATAAACCGATGTAACGGATACAATTTGAATTTATCCATCGCTGTCTCATTTTTTTACCTCACAATGACTGAAATATTAATAATAGATGGAAAATTAAGTGATCACCAAAGTTCTGACAATATATGCTGAGAGGGAAATTCATTAATATTTGAGAGGCTTCACTAAAAAAAAATGACGGCAGAGGAAAAGTCAGGGGATCAGTGGCCTTCATCCTCTGGGAACCATGAATTTCTGTTCAGAATTTCAAGACAATTTGGCCTAAAGATGTGGAGCAACTAAAAGACAGCCAGACCCAACATTTCCATCCCGACAGCCAACATCTCTAGCGTGGTTGAAGTACCCGACTTCCTTCTCAGCCAAGTCTCCATGTGCAACATGTTCAAATACAACTTGAGTGTCCACTTCCAGAAAACACATGTTCTTCCCCTGCTGCCAGGCTCTCTCTGCCTGACCTGTGGTCCAAGTTCACGGACGACAACATCCTGCAGTCCCAGAGCGGACGGGCCGCCTCTCACAAGCTGAGGGACGAGATAGAGATCCTGCTGAACGCCACGTCCAACGAAATGTGGAACCAGTTCAACAACGCCAACGTCGCCTTCACCAACCGCATATCAGAAACGGCCGACGCTAAGAACAGCCTGCAGACACACCTGGCTAAGGTCATGACCTTTCATAGCATGAACGCTAATACAGTCTTGTTATGTTTGCGTAACCGCAAATCTACTTTGGCGACGTCAAACTGCTTTTTGATTCATTTGCCTTCGTCTGATGTTTCCCTGCATAAAAATGATAAGTGAAATGGCAGCCATTGTGAAAAAAAAACGGCTTTAAAGAAGCAATCACATGGTTCCGGGTTAAATCCATCCACTGGTTTGCATCAGAGGGTAACTAGATTTGTCACTTATTAGCGAGGTCATGTGTTTGCACTATTGCCTGTTGTTTTCTACACGCAGTGCAAACGATACCTCTGCTACATATCTGTGGAAATATGTCGAGTAACTCTTTATTGTCTGCATCACGGCCTCCACGGGACGTGTCATGTCTGAATGATGTGCATGTTTACTAAAACCTTTCTGTCAAAAAAAGGAAACGGTAATAAAATAAAAAAAACCTTCATTGCGTGTGCCGTATTCTACACTGGTTCGTGGGTACATTGCTGCAGGGTCAAACTTAGAATCCCCATCAGCTGTTGGATGCGTTTGAACACCGACAGCAGCTGTAATGCGAGGCACACAGTCCTCAATAAACCTCCGTCACTGTCAGTTGTAAGAAGTAGTGATTCACTGGAATTCAATTACACCAATTGGGTTTGGACAGAGCAGGCCACTGTGCAGCGCCGTGCTCAGCTGATTCAAAGCTTGCAGTTCACAATGTTTACTTGTTCTCGGCTTCCACCATTGACAATCTCATCTTTTTCCCCCCCATTTCTCATCAATGTTTCCTTCTATAGCCTAATTAACATCCTCTACACCAGCTGACCTGCTATTTTCATGAATGAGACACTCGGCCGTTACTACCACGATCTAACAGTGAATTATTTTCTATCCGGTTTCATGAACCAGACCCTTCAGGAGATCTTCCAGACAGAGATGCTGATCGAGTCTGTGAAGAAGGCCCTCAGAGACAAAGAGTGCCCGCTGAAAGTGGCCCAAACCAGGCTGGAGGAGAGGACCCGCAGGCCCAATGTAGAGCTCTGCAGGGACAACCCACACCACAGGTTCAGTAGATGTGCAGCCAACACATACATACATATACATATTATTTCTATAGACATTTTCCTGTTTGCATCACACCCATAGTTCTCCTCTCAACAGTATTAGTATTACACTATTTATTTCCGAGAAAATACTTTTGTATATTTGGTTGTTTGTTTTGTAGCACTTTTGCTAGCCATCATGGATTCACGGATCATTTATTGTCATTGTGCAACACAGGAATGCACAACGAAATGCAGTTGCAGCCCATTTGCTACACCAGAAAAACGAGACAAAAATACTAAACAAAAACAGAAGTGCACCAGGAGGAATGCAAACAATATGCAGCAACAAAAACAATTTTCTAGGCAGATAGTATGGCAGGCATCTAAACAGCAGGGAAACATTGCCCATCAACCCTGACCATGTTTTAGTCTGTTTGGTCTCCAAGTAACCTAACAGTGAACCCTTCCTCGTTCAGACTCGTGAGTGAGGTGAGGGTGATCGAGGACACCATTCAGAAGCTGCAGGAGAGGCTGATGGAGGCGGAGAACACCCTGCAGACTCTGGTCAAAACCAAGGTGACCCTGGAGCATGACCTGTCCGTCAAAGCCAACTCACTTTTCCTGGACCAGGAGAAGTGCATGAGCATGCGCAAGAGCTTTCCCAGCATGCCCCGCCTGGTGGGCTACACCTAAATCCATTGGAGGACCGATGTTATTATCAATGGCTGCTTTAATGGTCTTGGAGTGATTTTGAGGGTGCTGTGGGTGATTTGAGAAATAGAAATCTGATTATAAACAATGTATTATCCCTATTTTGAGTATTGCACCTGTAATGTATTTACACGTTGCATTTAGAGAAGAAACTTGAACTTATGTCATGTCATTGGAGATTCCACTGCCATGGTTATTAACATTGAAAAGTTACATATTAAAAGCCTTGTAAATCTTTACGACCCTTTACAACCCTCACATCTCCTGGGAAATGTATTTTTGTCACACAAGAAGAGGTACCTCAATGGTCAAAGGGAAGCGGTGCCATAACTGTGAATAAACAATCACATACTGTATGTTCTGACAGCATCCACAGATATGACATGTAGGCAATATTACAAATGTCTCCAAGTTTATTTCCTATTCCAAGCTGTTGCCTAGTGATTCAGTTCCTATTGAAACGGTCCAAAAGACATTTTTGGGTAACAACATTAGCCAGTTATAAAGACACAGGGAACTGCCCTAATGTATCATTAGAGATTATAAATTCTAACGTTTGGTAGTTATAATGTGCTGTGTAACATCCAGGACTCAGATTCTTCTTTCAAACACTGGGCTCACTTGGGCATAAAGCGTTATGAATGTGCTTATGATGCATTATATGCATGACGATTCATAGAAGGTGTGTGAAATTTGTGTCTTGTATTTGAATGTGTTTTCATTCAATTTCATAGTCTTTACAACTGTGTTGTAGATCATGTAGATGCTATTCATAATTACGACCAGGAAACAAACACTGAGGTGGAATGCTTCCTGTATACTTAAAACGAGACACAATCAACAGCACCTTGGGATGAATGTGTGACGTCATAGTAAGAAAGAGAATCCTCATCTGTGCACTTTGGAAACTGAGGTGACTAGAGGAGGAATTCATTCTGTATCTCTCGACCGCTAAAAACCCACCATCCATTATCATTAATGGCGGCACGAGAGAGACTCATCGCTTGTAATGTGAGCCTACTACGTTCCTTCAGTTTTTCCATCTGTTTGCTTACACTGACGTGGATGTCACCTTAAGGTGGCCGTTGAAGGTTTGAATCCGAGCATACACCCTCAGTCAATGGACCCACAACGAAAAATATGGCTTGTGAAGGACGTTTGTGGTTTTGCCATCATTCTTTGATGAGCAATTACTCATAACCTCACCCATAGGAGAAGCTGAACAAACAACAGTAAAAGTTATGAATGAAACCCCCACACCCATCGTACAGGACTCTAGCCCCATATCACTGGTTTCCTCTTTGGCCTCTTTCTTTCACCCTTGCCCTCCCCACCTCCAGCTCCCTCATGTCTTCATGGTCCAGTACAGGGAGGGGTGCGATCTATACAGCTGACCCAGCTGGATCCCAAACAGAGGCTGAACCAACACATTTTCACACTTTCTTGACCAATCCCTCCCACTAACACAACCTTTGGCCTCAGTGGATAATGCAAACTCTGCTCTAATCACCAATACTGTTTGAGTTTAACAATGTCCGTCCGTACAATAGTCACCACGTCTCCAATCGTTAAATTGATCACTTGTCGGAGCAAAGGTCCCGTCACAAAGCAAAAGAGTGTGATGGGGTGTACTGATAGCTCAGTGGTAGAGTCCCACGGCCCACGTAGTGAGGCCAAGTCCTCACTGCAGCGGCACCGGGTTCCAATGCTCCCCTTTCTGCATGTCGTCCCCCTCTCTCTCCCCCTTTCACTCTCATGCTGTCCTCTCTCTCTCAGAAAAGGCCAAAGATAAAAACTAAGTGGGGAAGAGGGGCTGTACCAAATCCAATCTGTAAACATAGTGAATGAAAGTTGGAGACAAACACTTGCTTGACTGGCAATCAGCAATAAGACTCGTCATCTGAGCTTTTTCTCAAATCAATCACAGAATCTGGTTTCACCTAAACCCTTTTGGCGGCAAATAAAGTAAAAGCATGACAGCATCTCTGGTGTAAACAGAGCAGTTTCATTACACAGATTCTTTACAGGAGGGGAGGGAGCGGCTGTAAAGATAAACCACTCAGTGCATAGGTGTGTGTGTGTGTGCGTGTGTTTTTGTGTGTGTGCATGTGTAACTTGCACTTTGAGTTTGGAGTAATGTTTTACAACCACATTGTGAGCAGCAGTCACAGTGAGCTCTTTCTACCATGTTTGACTAAAAAAAAAACCTAGGAGCGAGTGAATGGCAGGAGGCTCTGCCATGGTTTCCTACATTCCTGAGCCCTGGTATCGCAAAGAAAGGGCCCCTGTTGTCTCGCTAACATCAAAAGCCTCCCTGCTCTCATCACCTTGTGATTAAACACACTGGCAGATAGCAAAGAGGTATTCTACCGTACTTATCTGTCCCCCTTTGGCCGATCAGAAGCACTGAAGGGAGGTCCGCGTGAGAAAAACCAACCCCCGTTTTCATGGCGCATGTCTGTTTGAGGGTACGCGTCTCTGTTGGATGGAACACAAATAGATCTTCGTATTTGACCCCCGCATACGGGGAATGTACTCTGGAATTCTCCCCGCGGTCCACGCATATTGGGCGGTTTATTCTTAACACACGTTCTTGTTAAAGATCCCCTCGTGCCCCGTGTTATTTTATGTTTCTGACATACCACCATGCCATACTAAAGAGCTGATCGCAGGTCACTTGAGACTGGCCACCGATGGTTCCTTACTCCGTGTTTTAATTACAGACATGTACTGAGCCTGCAGTGGAGAAAAGTGCTGGATGTCATGGAGACCGGCCAAATGTAGAATATTGGCCTGTCTTTTAACTCCGTTTTGGTCTCCACCAACGCCTGGGTTCAATCTGGTTTATATCGCTAGTTGTTGACTTTCTGCTCCAGATGAAATGCGTTTCAGGCAAACCTGCGGTTTCTTTGGCTTCCTGGTGCAGCTGGAAACAGGCTTGATGACAGTTGTCAATGTCAACTATATTGTCAAATGAAATGTCTTCATCTATGTATTCAATAAAACATTTTTTAAAAGCTTTGCAGAGCTGCAAAGTGATATAATTGCTTAGATTAGATAGATTAATCACTGGGAATAAACCCTATCATATGACACATAGTCATCTGATTCAGTGTTATGAATGTAGCTTTAGCTGCCTGCCATACTCTAGCTTCAAGTCAGTATAAATCTATTTAGAAAAAAATCTATATTCCTAATGCTTTCTTTTTCATAGGATACCATTTAAAAGCCGTACTCACAGGTGATTTGTCCACTACATCCTTTGGGCCAATTCAATTACGGCCATTTGTCTGATACCCTGATGCAGTCCCCATAGTAACCAAGTATAATTAAATTGAATCCTCTGCAAAGCAGACCGTCTCTTACTTCATGAAACCAATACTCCAGCTTGAACTTCAGTGTAAAATACAGAAACTAAAAACATGAGAAACACCACGTCATGTGGATGTAAATCTGAATACAATTTAATGCAGCAAATGGAAGATGTTCAATTGGAATGGGAATAAACAAATGTATTTGGGATATTTTGCCATGATCAAATATTGGCAACAGGAATATGATGAATAAGAAATTACACATGGAGAAATATTTCTGGCCCATAATTGTTGTAAAAATGGCCAAATAACCTCAAGGTGTTGCCTGGGAACCTCGGGATGATGGATATTACTGTGATTTCTAGTTTAAAATCCTCTACAATATGGAACATTTATCACTTCATCTCCAGTCATCTCATACAGCCGGGGAGCTCAGTTTGGCCTGAACACTAAACATTCATGGGAACCAGCTCTTCCTGCCACTCTTGGATCGGTGCCAATAGTTGAGTTTTCTCAAGAGGCTGTTTTGGCTGCTCTGCTGTCGGGCTGTGAAGATCCGTCTATTAGTGTACGACACAAGAAACAAGCAAAGAAACTGAGCCGGAATCCGTTGGGTAATCGGCCCAGTAACAGCAGAGAGGAAGCTGGAGACGGGCTGATAACACACAGAATGCATAATGTGGTTCACCATCTCAACTGCCATCCTCCGCCGTGTGTGACTGTCTGCTGATAGCTTTGCTCCCCAGAAATCTTTGCCACTCTTAAAACCAACCAATCAACACTATGCCCCCCCAAACATTCAGCTCACAACAGTCTCCAATAAGGGAGCCAAGATAAGCCGGAGAAGTGTAACTGCTAACCAAAGTTCAGAGATCGGCCACATAGACGCCATGTGGAAACAGAGGTCTCAGGGTCATTTGTGTGAATTGAGTGGAATTCTGGAAGGATCCATAACATCGATCCGTGAGTCCAATTCTTCCCATTCTGCACTGAAAGGAGGGGCGAGGCACTGGAGTCATGATACAGTGCTGCAGGCTTTCCTGCTGAATCATAGTTGGGTGAGGATAAGTTATGCAATGTGGTCTGACTGGAGAGGAAAGAATAAAATCAATAAATGTGGCTTTATCAGGAACTATAGGAACAAGCAGAGCACAATAAAAAGAAACAAGGCTGGTAAAATTTGCAGTTTTTCTTCATCTATTTTTCACATCGACCTCACTGCCATGTTTATAATCATATATGCACATGGACACGTATCACGGGATATTTTGTGATTCATGAGCATGTGATTTGAGTTATGTCAGAGTGACTTTACGATTCTTCAAGTTTCCACTTTAAAGTCAGTCAGCTGACAAACTTTATTTAAAAACCAATGAGCAATGGAATGATGCAATCACCAACATCTTCCAGTGCTTAGAATTAAAATGAAGTGAAATATTATAGCAATGACGCGACGGCTTTGGTAGCATTTTAAAGGGAACCCCTTCACTTTCCCAACGGCTGGATTCACACTCACATCACATGAAATCTTTTGTGTATTTAGTGCATTTAAAGGGACAGGGCTCCGTTTCTCCCTGTGTTATCATCACCCTCTGTCTCGTCTGATTAAAGTGTGATGACAAGACAAAGGCTGCGAGTAGCTCAACACCTATGGACAAACAACCAATCAGACAGTTTCTCTTTCAGCCGGTACGCCATCCGTTGGTTGTTCTCATGTCTTATTTGCACGTTTAACTTGGCAATTATCATGATTGCAGTGTGATTTCTGTTTCAGCATCATCATGTTTGTGCATGCAAGTACAGCATGATTGTAAAAACCTTTAGGTAGCTTTGGGAGCAGAAGAGTCTGAGAGAGTCCAGAGAGAGAGGGGGGCTAGTCTGACCACAGCTGCAGCAGGAGGGGGAGCTATTAAACTACGGCACGTCGGCGTGGGCTTCACATGCTGATGACAGGACATGACGACTGACCTTCCCACAACACACAAGGCAGAAAGGCCCGGTAAACAAAACAGTGGTGCAGATAGGCCTTCCCTCTGACCTGCAAGGAGCTCCATCTGGATCCACAGATATAATATCTGCTGTGAGTAGGAGTACATTCATTCATGCTGTTTCAGCCAAGATCATTCAAATTGCATATAATGCAATCAGGTGTTACTTTGTTTTAAAAATCACAAAGAATGGAATAATTGTGTGGAGGACCATCTTTGGCCTTCCTGCTCCATTTTCTTCTTTAGTTTAAAAAACTTGTAGGAAACAGTGTGGTCTGTGTTGATATGTGGATGGAGTTACTGTAACTAGACACCCCCCCCCCCCCCCAGGTCCTATCTATGGTTTTGGTATGCACTCTCACTGTCTGCCGTGCTAACGCGGAGATAAGTCGTCCCACTTTAACGAGGTGAAACGTTAGACGCTGCTCCAGATGTAACATTATTCACTATCTCGGGCCTGAATGTTTGCTATGTGGCTCTCTCTCCTCAGGGAGTTTGGCTCCGGGCTCAATAACAAACACAGTAAACGTAACACTCCTGCGTCCACCCGGCCCACTGATTGTCAAGTCTTTTACAAACATTGACATATAAGGGTTGGGGAGCGCCTGCGCGGCTACTCACACTTTTAACAAGGAGTTCTCCTCGGCAAGTCACCGTAAACTTGACCATCAAACCATGTGCCGTTAAGCCCGAATGGTTCGTGCTAACAAAAATACGCATATCAGCTCCAAACAACAGGACAATCATGTCAGACAAAGAGGTACTTCTATGCGGCTCGCTCTAAGAATGCCACATACTTACCGAGCGGCACAAAGCTCTCACTCAGAGCAGGTCTTGTAACTGTCCCTTTCATGGCCATGTGTGTATGTGTGTGTGTGTGTGTGTGTGTGTGTGTGTGTGTGTGTGTGTGTGTGTGTGTGTGTGTGTGTGTGTGTGTGTGTGTGTGTGAGCACAGCACAAAGCCCTCTGTTTTCACGTGTGTGTGAAAAACACAAGCAAAGGCATCCAGGAAGTGTGCAGTTGAGTGGTGAAGAACAGAGTGGACGATGACAGGGGTTATCTGAGGTCGCACGGCGCCTATACGCTCCTCCACCAGCCTGCTAATGCCAAGAAGCCCGGGATTTATTTCTGTGCAGGGTGTGGAAGTCAGTGTTTGACATTTTGCAGACGCGACAAAGTATTACATGGTACATCCAGTGTTATCAGGACTGCATCAAAAACATACTATGTTTGGACACTACGCCTGCAAGACGCTAAAGAAAGACTCAGTTTTTAGTCCATAGATGTGACAGCAGACTTTGGTTGATCTGGTCCAGAAGAAGATCCAGAGGAAGAAGAGATAAGAATCCCATACATACTTTCAAATATTTACACTTTTGACCGCTCCCTATTCCTGGAATTCAACAATTCATAGGGCCCTGCCTCAGTGCGTACATTCTTAGGTGCATGTTAACAACAGCGGCTAATCAGGATGGAAACGCCATCAACCCCCTCCCCCCCTCCCCCTCCCACTGGAAGTGAGTCATGTCAAACAGAGGAGAGCCCCAGATGCTATCTCTCGCTGGCGGCCGCTGGGGCATACCCACCCATCCACACTTTCACACATGCTGTGAGTCACTGACGGCTCACGGCTACCGGAGGGGGGAAAGACCACGGCTACACGTTTGTGTTTCCCATCGCCAAGGCAACGAAAAAGAGTTTTACATGTTTGGAAAGGATTCAAAATACCTTTCTGTCACTGTGCTGTATAAATGCACTCAACTTGACCCAAGACATCTTGGCTGGCTGAAACAGCAAATTGTGTTGAATGAGCAAAAGGCTGGAAAGTCATAAATAAAGGGTTTGGATGAAGCTGTGTAAACTTCTATACATCCCAATGTTGCCAAATGTTCCACCTAAATATGTTGATATCTCAGTATATTATAAAACATGAATTTAAATGAAGTATGTTTATATAATTATATATTAACTGAGCAAGAAAACAAAAGCAGCATTGAATTTAAACTGCTGAGTAGTTTTTAATAATAGCAACAAAAACCAGCTGGCGACAGTGTGAGAGAAGAAGGAGAAGAAGAAGGAAATCCTCGAAAGCAGATGCTGCTTTTAGTTACCAGACAGCCAAACAATGGTCGGTCAGGTCACTGCCGGCTACAACAAGCCGGTAACTAAGGCAACCCATGCGCTGTTACGCATGGCGCGTCTATATTGGGAACCCTGGCCGCGGACCAGAGGGTCAACTCCATGACGCAGCGACGCACGCAGGGCGTTGTTCTGCCATAATGAGACACTTTATAACAGAACGTCAGCCCCCCTGGCATCAATGTAGTCTGAGAGCGACGTTTACAACTGACGGACTACCGCTGTTGGACTCGTTGGGGAAAACTTGCTTTTGCTTCTTACGAGCCTGAAACTCTTTGGGGTTGTTTTTTGTGGAAATACAAGCTCGCCACTGTAGGTAAGTGGTCTCTTATAAACTTTTCTCTTATTAATCCGCGCTCAGTCCGGTCCTGGATTCAAGGAGGGGAGCCGTCCTGTTGGGTTGGTAACCGCCTGCTCCGCTGCGCGCACACAGCTCAGCTGTCAGTGGGTCGCTACCCTTTTTATTTAAACAAATACAGTTCAATTGAAGGTATTTGTACTTCGCTATTGTTTGAAGTGCGTCGTGTTGCTTCTAAATGTGATGTAGATACTTTGGATTGTTTCCATGTCGTAGATGACCGTCTTATAAAAAAAGGGACGCAGTTTGAAAAGAGTCGCGCTTTTCTTTCATTCTGTTTCAGTAAAATAAAAACAGATCAGTTGAATCCGGTCAAACTTCATAGAATAACGTTTCTCTTCTATGTGGTGTTATGAGTGTTAATGTGCTGCGTGCTGGCTGGATGAAGTTTCTCTGGAGGCTGTCCGTGTCCGCGCTGCTGCAGGGACACACCCATGTCCCACCAATCGGACACACACGCGCGCACACGCACTGACAGAGCGTCTCCTCTTGTCATTACTGCCCAGATCGCCTGTAAAGATGCTGCTCCTACTACTGGGAATCATCCTCCTGCACGTCGCTGGTCTGGTTCTGCTGTTTGTGTCAACAATTGTCAGCGTGAGTAAAAACGGATTTTTTTTATTCTGTGTTCACGCGCACATTTAAAGGATTCAATAGAAAAAGAAATGGACTAAACTAAATTCAAATGTTTCCATTTTTGGTCTCCATTGAGATCCACTGCGGAGTAATTACTTCACAGTTATGTTTTATGGATTTTGAATATGTTGCCCCCCCCCCTCATTGCTGATCCACTTGTGTGTTGTTGACAACAGGTATGGACGTCAGGTGAAACCAGCACCTCGGACCTCTGGATAAACTGCTCCACTGCCAATGGGGGGTACCACTGTGACCCGGCCACAGCTGGAGGTCAGAGTCCTGCCTAATCTTCTCCTTTTATTACAATATGCATGTCATTTTAATCCCCCCTGTGATGTGAAGCTGTGATTCAGGATCCGCCCGCTTCTCAGATTTGCTTTGGGCAAAAAAGATCTGAAACCATCCGCATTGATATCAATGAACTTGGAGAAAATGACTTTGCTGAAATCCAACATTTCAAACGTTGATGATGTGGGTGTGTCAGCCCCCCCCCCCCCCCTCGGGGACTCTGGTGCCATCTAGGGCAAAGAATGTGGCAGTGTTGTTTTGAAGTGCTAGCTGATAGGCTGCCGCTGTATAAATAGTCGTGGTGTGATGTCCATATTCAGGATCCCGTGTCGGGGTCCACAGTGACAGGACTTTGGGAGTTGTTGTGGAGTTATCAGGGTGGGGCCGCCGAGAGTATTTAAAGTTTCAGATCTGTGTGTGTGTGTGTGTGTGTGTGTCTGTGCATGCCTGCGACGAGTGTTTGAAAGCATGGAGACCTTGGACTACCTCATGCAGAACATTGCATGCTGCTGGCGGGTTACCCCCCCCCTGTCAGATCCTAGTGTTACTGAGCAGGGATCTTTAAAGGCAGCAGCTGTGGCATTGATTTATGAAGACAGTCACCTCCACTTGAAGTAGATAAGATACAGAGGGTTGAATACATCCCCTACATAATAACATTTGAATGATTGAATCAATGACTTAGCATTATTTTCTTTTTGCCACTAAATGTGCCATCACAGTGCTGCAGGAGCGTCTGGGTGATGTCATTTGTCTAGAATGAGCCGTACTCAGTGTGTGTGTGTGTGTGTGTGTGTGTGTGTGTGTGTGTGTCTGTGTTTTGTCGGGGCTGCAGCCGCCTGCACACTCTGCCAGGTAGCTTCCAGTTGGTTTGACTTGCTTTCATTAGCGCTGACGCACGCTGTTTGTTGAAGAAGGGCCGTCTATGCCCAGGCTTTGGGAGATGGAGGGCCGTTCTCACGTGGGGGGCCGAGCCAGCCTTCAACAGAGCTTCCTGATAGCTTTGCTGAGCAATCGAGTTCCTACTGAAGTGAATCATAATCACCATTTTTTGTTGTTGTTGAGGGCATTCCTGAAACCTCTGAGTATCCCCTCGTCGTTGCCTTGGTTACAAAAATATCCCGTCCCCCCGTTTGGGTTTTGATGACGCCCGAGCAAGCAGTTATCACATGCCGAGCTTGAGTCAAACACCACTTCCTTACAGCCAGGAAAATGACTTCATAGAATTTACTCGCTCTAAAATTAGCTGTTGGGGGAAGAATGTCTTGTGCTCCCAGCAGGCCGAACAGCACATCAACAAAACAAAGTAAATGCTACAGTAGTGTGACTCGTCAGCACAGCTGGGCCTCAGAATAGAAGACAGTATACATCAACAGTAAGTTTCCTGTTTGGCTTGTCCATGAACGGCTCCGGGAGATGGTTCTGCGTTGTAGAAAACGACAGTGATATTTCTGAGGCCTTGAGCCTCCGGACAGGAAATGCCCCCATGTCACCGTTTCCTACTACTGGTCCATGCAGGAAGGAAGGAGGGACAAGATGTGTGTTTATAAGAGAGTGGTGATGCATTGTGGGTATTTATAGGTGGGGAAGGGATGGAACATTCCTCCCCATTTCTCACAGCGTTATCATACAGTATTATGTAACTCCGGAGAGCGGGGTCGTGTTAACGGAATCTAATTGTTGCTCTGGCTGCATTTAGCGGATGGAGATTTTTCTTGCAGCGTATCATGTTTCCCGGTGATCATCGGGATGCACTGTGTTATTGTAGGTAACCTGACTCCATCCTGGTAACCCCGAGCAACCGTTTATGATCATGTTTCCCTTTGAACACAGAGTCATTTCACTGCATTTAAATGTCCACAGACAAAACAAAAAAAATGTTGTAAAGACAGGTCAAAGGATTGTATTCATTTCAGCCTACGGTGCTCAAATGCGATTACACAAAGTCACATCATCACACACAGCAAGCTGTTGTGTTACTTAATCGTCCATTTTGTTGCATTATAAATTATGCATCATGACTTTTTAAAACCATAAAAACACAAAATGCAAGAGAATCAATAAACCGCGGACGCCTGAGCAATGTTGAAGGAATCAAGAGATTTGAAAGTCAAAAGTTCGGCGGCAGCGATGGCGGCGCATACAAATGGAGCCACAGTAAAACTGTTGTTTAGGATAGCACAGAAGGAACAGAGTGGACAGTAAGAGCAGATGCAGCAGCCAAAGGGAAGAACTAGATGGATCCAGAGAGGGAAAGAGTGAGTGCTTAGGCAGCATGGATGACTCTCAGACAAGAAATAGACCCTTCTTGGAAATCGTGGAATTCCCGGCAATGGTGGCAGGAGTGAAGCACGGACGAGATAAATGGTTTCCCCCGTCAATACAGGTGTCTAATGGGTTAATGGGCCTCTGGCAGCCCGGGCCTTGGAGGACTCAGTAACGATCGATCTGCTCTGAGGGGTGCACAGAGCTTTTAGGAACAAGACACCTAGGTTTCATTATTACGGATCCATTACTGCATTCCCAGAAGTAAACATTACTGAGAGGATGCTTCGATTCAGCGGGGACCAGACCGGCAGCCTTCTTCTTTTTTGTTTGTTTGTATTGTTCCCATCTCATGTGATCATGAAGTTAATGTTATGTGATGACTGTGGGTCAGTAATTGACAACACTCTCCATCTCCCCCCCCCTGCAGAGTGGATCCAAGCTGTCCAGGCTCTCATGATCCTATCCATCATCTTCAGCTGCCTGTCTCTCTTCCTCTTCTTCTGCCAGCTCTTCACTTTGCAGAAGGGCGGACGCTTCTTCCTCACTGGAACCTTCCAGATCCTGGCCAGTGAGTTCAACACCCACAAACCCACTGACGATACAATATATATGTGTTAGAAAGGTCAGATAAACATTATCATACTGGTAGATGATTTGGATTATTGGGATTCATAGAAGGGGATATATATGTCGTCAAAGATAAAGATCATGTCAGAAAATGGTGAAAATCACCATAACTCACGTTTGTCAAGCTGTAAACGTTTTCAGCACTCCTACTGATTTGTACCTTGAGTAGTCTAAACATATACCCCTCCCTCACCTCCAAAGCAATCATCATCACACTGCATCTACTGTGGCAGAGGATGGAGTTAAGTGAGTCTGAGCCGGGTTCCTGATGCAACGCTCCACTTGTCTATTGTACTTCATGCCCTTTAGTCAGAGGGCGGCAACACCAGCCAGCCCCATTGTGTCCTCTCTTGGCAGCCCTTTCCACCAGCCCAGGTTTGCTCTGTACAGTGCCAGCGCATTGCCCGGCGCCCAGGTGCCCACTCAGCCAAACAGGAATGACACTGGGCACAAAGCCGGGCCGCACGGGCCAGTTTAAATGTCAGGAAGGCGGGCAGCGTAAACACATTGTGCCATGTCGACCAGCAAGGTGGGCAGAGCTAGGGAATGGGCTCAGAGATGAATAAGCATCAGACACTGTAGAGGAATGCCTTCTGGGAAAACGCTGGCCTGCTCGCCTCCTCTGCCAGACAGGGTTCAGCACAGGACACGAGCGCGGAGACACATGATCTGATAACTGTTTTCTCCGCTGCAGGTTTGTTCGTGATGAGCGGAGCCATCATCTACACGGTGATGAGTCCGCAGTGGGTGCCAGAGACGGACGCCTTCGGCTACTCCTACATCCTGGCGTGGGTGGCCTTCCCATTGGCGCTGATCAGCGGACTGATCTACGTCATCTTGAGGAAGCGAGAATGAGCCGTCGCTCCATCCCAGTGTTCCCAGTAATCCCCCCCGCCCCAACTGCAAGTGTCACCAGTCCCACTCTGAAGAAGTGAAAGTTTTGATGCCTGAGTACCGACGGCCCCTGGAGCCACCAGGCCAATACGGGGGGGTGGGGGTAATACAAAAAAAATCAACATGCAAACCAACACAAAACAACCAATACTGTCTCAGTTAAAAGATGTATATAGTATCTATGGTTTAAAACCTATTTATAACACTTTTTACATATATGTACATAGTTGTTGTGTTGCCCTGTCGATGGATCCGTGTAGCTTTGTTTCAGCTGATTAAGTGCCTCCATGTTTGTTTGTAATGATGAAATAATTTCACGCTGTTTTGTTGCGTTTTTTTTTTTTTTTTTTGGTAATTGCCAAAGAATTATTTAAAAAAACAAAAGCCAAAAAAGAAAAGCAAAAAGTGACTTCAAGTATATTAACCAAAGTGCATGTATAGAAATAGAAGGGTTAGAAGGAGAAGATGTGTTTTTGATAGGCTTGCTTTAAAAAAAAGAGTGGTATCATCCATGGATGTAGCATAGCCAGGGAATCTAGATTTGGTCCTTTTCTATTTTGTAAATTTGTTTCAGTATTTTTTTTTTCTATTTCTTATTTTCAACAAAAGACGGTGCTATGTATTTATCATTCCTATTAGCGATAGTGATCATTTACAACGGAGTTACCTTGTTTAGAGTCAAACAGCCATTAATTAAAGTGAGAATCAGACAGAGGTACACCTGTACATACAGTGCCTGACTGCTTCTTTAGGGAACACGGTCGATTTCACATTGCAGTGTCTGATTTCTTATTTCTTCATCAGCTACTGTAAAAAGAAGAAGAATATCTGAGTTTGGGGTGGTGCACTGATGAAATCAAAAGTGGAATGTCAGTATTATTCTGCGTGTTTGTAAAGAGTTGGATTACAGTGAAATGACTTTAAATCGCTTTAATTTGAGCGTGATTTGACTTAATCTTCCCCCCATTGTGATGTTTGTCTGGCTGTTAAAAGTCAAGAAGCCAAGTTGCCTATTTAGCAGAATGCCATTAAGAAAATAACACTGTGAGGCATCATAGCCTAAGAAAAAAAAGGATACATTAACATTGAGTTGAAGCCATATAAGAAAACACCAGATGACAGAAAAAAAACATTTCGTATTAACTCTATATGTGATGAAAAAGGACCGGAGTGGGTTTGCAGTGATGATACAAATGTCTGTTTCACATACTTGAAGTTTGACACGCTGCGGCCCACCGACGTCGACGAGTCCATCGCTTCTACTGTGTAAAAAAACAACGCCGTGTATGTGTTTGGGCTTAACAGGTGGTGATGACGATCTAGCTTTAAAAACACTCACTCAATAAAAAACTACTCTCACATGATCTAATACCTGTGTGTTCCACTGTTACCAGGGACGGGATTCATGCTAACACCCCATGCATGCAGAGGTTCATGTCATTTCCTCTGCTGCCCGTAAACTCCTTCCATCTCTGGCCCGGCTTCAAAGCACCGTGAGCCGATTCCGAACCACTTGTGGTGACGGATGCAGCTGGGATCGCACGTTTAATATGTATGCGTGAAGGATGTCGGAAGGTGAAATGCATGCGTGTAAATTCCCGCGTACAGTCTAGCTTACAAATCCACCTGACAGCGTGCCATCGTCCTCTGACCAAAGATCAAATGAGCTGCCTCGTGCATGTGGTTTGCAAATGCTGTATGTGACTCGTGTTGCACACACACACACACACACACACACACACACACACACACACAGGTTTTGGCATCCAACGGCAGTTATTCAGAGCATGCGGCTCGTGTTGCGGCGCCAGCGGCGTCTCTCCTACATGGCAAACAGGAGGACGTGTTCTGTAAGCGAGGGCGTCCGTCCTCCACCTGACATCTGTGAGATCCTGCAGCTTCCCAAACACAGCTAAGGCGTGGTGATTCAGAGCTTACACTAGCTAGTCTGCTGTGTGTGTGTTCTCGTTGTTTTAGCATGATGTTCATCAGAGGGTTCAGTTAGAAGAGCTTGCCTCTAATGACAACTGCCCTGCCGTGTTGTGTAAAGCAAAGAGAGTTCAACTTGTCTGTGCCATGTTTACACCTAAACTTCCAAATGCTCTTGATATTACCAAGGCGACTCGAGTACTTTGAGTTTAACCATTAAAGGATGTTTCTTACCACCACGATGGAGCATTTTTTCCTGTCTTTCAATCACACCACACATACACACGACTAATTGTTTTCTCCAAGAGTCGTCACACAGCGTGCACTTACAGATTTGTGATGAGCTTGATTCCTTTTAGAGACCACAGCCAGCGCTTCCGTGTCAAACTGTGTAGGTATTCAAAGTCTGCAGCAATGAAAGAGAACTCCTAAGGAGGATTCTTGCTGCAGGCCTGAGAGGTCACGGCCTCCCACTGCCTCCCCCCCTCACATACTTGTGCTGGGTGAAGTAGGGACACTTGCATTCTGGTCTGCATGTTTGTGTGTTGTGTGTGTGTGTGTGTGTGTGTCACAATTACATCCTTTATTTTGGGGGTGTACAAGTATAATTCCAACAAGTTGGTAACAAGTTAGTTTATCATGTCCAGCGCAATACCGCCATCTGGTGGACACATATAGTAACAGCAACAACATTCTAATATCACGCTCAGTTGGCACACACTGCCCCCTTGTAGTACAATATGAGCACTGCAGTTCAATCCGCTCTCTAGCAGGATATCATTCCGGAGAGTGGAAGACTCGATGTCTCCCTTGGGCTCAGCAGATAATTCTTTCTTATTAAAATGTGCTAAACCTCATTAGTTCCATATATGATCATTAAGCATTGTCTAGAAGTCAGCTTGTTTGCGTGGGTGGATACTCTTCCATTAGCGTGCAGGCATGTGATGGAGAGAGGCGATTCCTCCTACTTGTCTGCTCACTATTACCCTTCAGTCAGTCTAATGAACGCTCTTCCCCCGGAGCCATTATGAAGGCCTTTAAGGCACAATACATCATTAGAGGGCAGACAAGCTACTTTTCTACGTTTGATAAATCATTTGATACATCGAAATAAAACAAGAGAACACTGCTGTGTTTCTAAATGAAATATGCAAAAACGGGGTCAAGGTGAAGGTCAAACACGTTTTTATTGATCTATCGGTTATCAGCGACGCTTCACTTACTAAGAATTAAAAATAAGTCTGGAAGAGGAGATTTGGCTTACAGACAGTTTTTCAGGTTCAGATCAGGTGAGTTGACAATGAATGACATTAAGGTGGGGAACAGATTGGAATATATTAGAAAGGAGGGACAATGATGATTATGGAGAGCACCGACTAGCACACACCCGTAGGAGGGTTGACATCATTTTCAGAATCCAAATCATTTATTTGCCATGTATTATGTATGTTATCACATGTATTATTTGACTTTTTTTCACTTCACTTTCATTTCACATCATTTGTTTGTTTTTTTGCATCTCTCTGAAACAGACTTAACGGCCTCAGGAAAAGGACAATCAAACTAAACACAATAATAAAGAATAGACAGGACTGGACACAAGTAAAAAAAATAGGCATATAAATAAATATGTAGATAAAAAAAAAAAGCAACAACCAACAATAAATTAAGAATCAAAATGTCTCCATGCAGTATTTCGCTTATTTACCACATTTTACTTTGACTGAGCTTGTGGCAAATGCACTAAACCTCAGCCATTCTTACACTGACATATTCCAAAACGATACCCAATATCAGAGAAATAAATATAGAATTGAAAAAAACAAGTGCAATACATGAGAGCCAGGTTCTCTCCCTCTCTCTGATAGAGGTGACCCAGGAGGGCGGACCTTATGGAGGGCCTCTCTTCATCTTATAGCTCTTCTACATGCATCCACACGTACACAGAGACAGTGACTACTAATGTGCTTCGGGACGAAGCAGACAGACGTATTCATCACGTCGGCCTGAACCAAACGCCCGTCTGGAGAAAAGAATGGTCGCTCCCTGTCACACTGCGATGATGACAGATAAACATGCATGCCATTTGTTTTAACCGCCACCTGACTTTTATTTATTTATTTTTGGTGGCAGTTCAATGAGCATCATTAACATCCTGCCACTCTTTTCTCCAGCAGTATGTTTGCAAGTGTCCATTGGCACATGTGTGAATATAGCAAAATCTCTTTTTGTCAGACAGAATCTGCATCTGTCAAGTATTGACTGATACGCATTATTACCTCCGTGCTTAATAGCTGTCTGGAGGTTCCACACATCATTCGTTTGCCATCACAGGGTCAAGGAAAAGCTTTTAAAACAATCACTTTTCCCATTAATGTCTTAAAAACGCCCCCCTGTCTCGTCTCATCCCACCCAATGTCAATATCACCTCCTGCACCCCCCCTACACTTTTTTTTGGCCCTACTGGGAGAGAATATTTTCTAATTTCTGGAACACATTTAGGGGGGGTGCAAACAGAAGGTCCACCTTAATCTATCACAGCTCCTCCGAGGGAGCAGGGGCGCACGGTGACAGGCACAAAATCGCAGAGCCGGTGGGGAGGAGGGCAACAGACGCAATTAAGGCTCATGAAATGCAAATAAGGTTTTATGTGAAGGGGTTGGGGTTCGGGGAGGAGGGCTGGGTCTCTCCTAGCTTCGCTGCCATCTGCTTGCCATCACCTCCAGTGGAAGAACCTCTGGGTCTCGGTAATTTGTAGCTTTAATAATTTTCTCTCTCAGCTGGGGGAGAAAGAGGAAGATGGGGATGAAGGGGGCCGAGGACGTGCATCTGGCTGAGATTAGGGTTGAGATTAGCTGGTCAGATCACATGGAGGTCTAACCTCTTACGCTTAAGCACGGGCATAAACGCACTCTGATCACACGCGAGCTTGCGTACACATGCGTTACATGTGCAACCGTATATTCAGGCCCACTCTCGATTGCCACCGCGGCACAAAACTTGCCATCAATCCGATTCGAGGTGTACTTCTAGCCGAGAGGGTCCAGAAATTCCTGAGGGTGTCTGAAGGTTAACATGATCCCTGGCTGCTGGGGGGCCAAGCCATAACCCGAACACCAGACCCTTACATTCCCCGGAGCGCCGTTCTCACAGGTCAAAGTGGACACAGTGTGTTTTTTCCCCTTTTCCTCCCAATGACACAGCCATTCATTCGTCATGTGGATAAGAAAGGGCCTTATTGAACCAACAGACACAACACTTACCAATACCCACTGCACAAACCCGTTCCCAATGTCAAGATTGGGGCCAGGGTCAGCACCACACATACCTGACCCTTGATCCCGCGAACGTCCATCACGCTCAGGGAATAAAGCGGAGATTGGCAGCTGATGGAGTCGGGGGACTGAATTAACTTCAGCTCCTGCCATACATCAAAATCACTTCCACCAACACGCACCTCTGAGGGCCCTAATCGCTTTATCGGCAATGAAAGAGCCGAGGAGATGAAGCAGTCTGCTGGACTCGGCTCGGTCAGGTGGACAGGAGCTCTGTGGTGGATTTGGAGAAAGACTGCGGCGTGGAAGTCTTTGGATATGACTTAAACATCAGCGGGTGCTCCTACTGCAGCTGGGGAACATCAGAGAACATGTACTGTAGTCAAAAATAAAAATGGCTTCCTTTCTGTCCCGTGAAACTGACGTGGCACAAAAAGATTGCTAATGTTACAATAAGCAGAATATCTAGATCCACGTAAACAGGGATCATATGTGTTGTAGCATCAATGATCACACATGGCCAACACGATGGCCACGTGCCACACAAGAGGCAGGTGTCTGCACCCAAGTTCCATTTCAATGAAAGAAGAATTCCTCAAAGAGGAATCTCTCAGCTCTATCTGCAGCAAATAACACGGGCAATTTTATTCACAGCATTTAATACTCACGTCACACACAAAGAGCACAGAAATGGTTGCAAACCTAGAAACAAGTTCTGAGTGAACTTTTTAATCTCGGCAGACAGACAGGCTGATGGCTCTCCTGAGATCAGCAAAGCTTCGTACCGGTCGGAGGGACTGCAGTAAAAGCTCTTCCAACGGTGTCGATGAAGCCTCATAAATTCCCCAGGCTATAATAGGACCGCCTATGGGAACAGAGCACGCGGCGGCAGCCCAGTTATTTGGAGCCGTGCTGCATTTTAAAGCCCCATTGATTGGGGGGAGGGGGGGTTACTATCATTACACTGTCTCTACTACAGCACACACATACAACATGTCGACTAGTCTTGCATATATATATTATATACATACTGTATGTATGCATCGGCGTGCAGCAAAGATACCGTACGGGTAATAACGCCGGCTGGGACACTTCTGGGATGACAAAGACTTTGATCAAATTCCTCTTTAGTGTGCATCTTGTCTGCGTGGACAGCACAACGCTTCCAACGCTGCAAAAATGCCACAAAAAATGCTGGACTTGAAGGCGCCAGCCCGGTACACACAGTGTTGTGTTCAGCTGTCCTCTCTGCACACTGATATTCCCAACACATCTGAGGACAATAACCGAAGAAAACACAATAACATTGAAGCTAATTAAGTGTGCATGATAACTTTGTGTGTCCTGTTGATGATAACTGTGTCTGAGTGCCGGGAGGAGCTTTGCTGCCACTGTCTGGACAGTGTGTGTGAGAGCAGCAAATCCTCAAACATCAACAGCCCAAAACAAAGCACGTCCTCCAATTCTTAAAGGACACCCGGCTCAGAGCCAAATGATTTATTTACAGCTCTGGAAGGCGCATATGCATCCTAATTATGATATCACTCTCCTTTTGAATAATTGAGCAGATCACCAAAAAACAAAACAACTTCCTCTCCTTGGAAACATAGAGAGTCAGACCTAAAGGCAAGTGTGATTAGTAAAGCTAATTAGTCAGCCACTTTCCCCAGCTTTCACATGTCCCCATCACCACTCACGTACATGGAGGCTGGCTGATTAGTCAAACAAAGACGGATGCTGTAATCTTCTCTGGATGGAGTACGAGCCAGAGCCCCGGAGGAGATAGCCGGCCGGGGGGCCGATAGCAAAGGGGGACCGTCGGGCTGGGAAGGCTGTGGAATCCCAGGACAAAGGAGCGAGGCTGGGGGAGATAAGGCAGGACACTGTAGCATGAATATGGCCGTGCTGCATTATGCATGCAACACGGGGAACGAGCAAAGACACAACATATACCATGTATGTGTGTGTAAGTGCACAGGCCACAAACTCCACACACTCACATAGAAATGGCATTCTGTGAAGTATGAGCTGATCTGAACTGTATTCATCCAGCCCCTCTGCATTTATATGTATTATTCCTGCTGCAGCAAAGGCCCTGTTCACCCACAGTTTACAGTCAATTATTCTCCTCTTGGAATGAGAACACGATAACAGGGAGGAAATGCTAATTATCTATGGACTATATGTAATGCATACATAAATAAATAACATTTCAGGATATCATGCTTATTTTCAGGGTCATTCTTGTATTTGTTTACATGCTATAATGTTCAACAAACATTATTTTTCTCGAGTATGCAGTAGCAAAGGAGCATTCTGGGTAATCTTTAAGGGACTTTGCAAACTCCAAATGACAAACTGTGTCCCTGCGACCCTCACTGAAAACAAACACAAGGGTCCCCGTTGAAGTTTAAAGATATCGGCTGCACATGTTTGATTTTTGGATCATTTATCAAAAAGACATGTTGATGGGCCACAGTATGTCTGTGTATATGTGTGTGTGTGTGTGTGTGTGTGTGTGTGTGTGTGTGTTTAGGGTCTGCATGGTTCTGCACAGTGCTGCTGGTGTGTGTAGCCCCCCTGCTGGCCTGACCCCCAGAGCCCCATACAACCCTTCACCCTTCATCCCCAGAAACACTGTTCCACTTGCAGTTCAGTGCTGTAAATCACACACACGTACGTCTGGATAATGTTCACACTGCCACCACACACACACACACACACACACACACACACACACACACACACACACACACAGGCTTTGCCCCATACAGCATTGGGAATTTTGAGGACCCCCCCTTCTATTTCTCCACTAATAATCAAAGGCCACATGGCAAACATATTCCTACGGTCCATTGGCTTTTATGGCTGTTGTTTAAAGAATGGGCCGGTTGACGGGGTGTTCCGGGGGGGGGCAGTTTGAAGGGCAAAATAATATAGTGTGCCCTCAGTCCATTAGAGGGCCTTTATGTCTATGAGTCCAGTGACTGGGCGCTCTGGGACCATTCAAACAACCTGGTTAATTAGGAAAGAAAAACACAAGCACATAAAGTGTTTTAAAAGCAAAGTACGCATGCTGCTGCTGCTTTCTTCTGCACCTCTGCACACGCTCCCCGGGCATCGGCCCCTTCTAATGCGTCATTTGATCACTTCACTGGAGCTAATTGTGCATCACCGAGATTCAAGCAGTCACATTAACTAGACGGCTGAGCAAAAAATTATTCCATTTGTCTTCCAAGTGTCTTAGTGGCACATGAAAGTGACTTTGGGCTCCACTGTGGCGCTTGCATAAAAGTTCATTCGCTCAAAAGTTAATGGTCCACAATATTTTGGCAAGAGTGCCCGACACAGCAAAGTGCCACCAAAGTTAAAACACATTGGGGGGGGGGGGGGGGGTGTTAACATGGGAATGTTTGCAGCAATGTTTTCCTTTACTGGCAGCAATAATTCAGCCACATTTGGAAACCTTAATCCGTTCCACTGATCCAGAACAGAACCTCTGGTGACAGCCGGCAGACCAACGTGTCAACTTTCTCCAAAAAAACGAGCTGCCACACATTAGAGGGGAAACTAAACGCAATCATAAAGAACTGAAGCTTCAAGGCCCGTTGGCTCATTGTGCAAGGTGGAGGTTGGGGTTTAACCTCTCTCCCTTCTCCCGTCCATAGTGGCTTTTTTTTTTTACAGCGAGCTGTAAGTCACTCGGACGGTGTCCTGCACCCGCCGGTGACCTGCATCTGGACAGCATCTGGGGGGGGGGGGGTCCCCTGACAAGTGCTAAACCATCTGGAGACTTCCTCCTTCATTTTGAAGGGTCGCACCGAGGAGGAGGAACAATGAAGGGGACTGCTACGATGGGCGGATGAAAGATGGGGTGATTTGAGAGCGAAGAAGACTCATCATAGCGCATACTCAGCTGTATGGGACGTAGAATACTCCCTCGCAAACCACTCATCACTAAGCCCTGTTAAAAACGAGAGGCCCTCTGTTGAGAAATCATCCACTTCTGTGGTCCATTAAGTACCTTTGGAAAAATGGAAATGATTATGTGTTAATTGTTATTCCCTAGTGGGTAAACATTCCAAAAAACATCCTCCCCGTCCTTTCAAGTCTGTTTTGTCTCGTCTCCAGTTGAAAGGTTCTTTTTTTTCTGTGCTTGGATATGCAAACAGCTTCTGGTGAGGAGTCAAGAGAAACATCCCACACCAAATAGAAAACAAGTGTCCTCCAGAGAACTTGATACTTTCATTGCAAGCGAGTGTGGTGCTCAGTGTAAAAAAAAGGGGGGGACGAGGGGGTAAACATCGCCCCAGACAGAATGAAGGAGTGCAGTGAAGAGGGAGCTCAGGGTCTTACGCTCCTTGAAACACTTGAAAGATTTCTCTCTGTGGAGCCCCCCGGATGGACTCGGCACTCAGGATGAAAGATCCTGCTACAGGAAGTAAACAAGGCCCCGTGAAAACAGAGTGAAGTGTTTAAGAAGAGGATGGATTGAGGGATGAGCTAAAAAGAAGTGGGAGGGGGGGTGCTAATGAAATGATGGAGAACGGAGGATGGGATAGTGGGAGGCAGGCAGGGATGTGAGTGATAATGGATGGCAGGTTACAGAGTCATTAGTCTCAGGTGAAAGCTGCAGGACACACCGGGATGTTGCACCCACAGCTAATTGCACCATGGGAGGTGCAGTTCCTGAGGGCTATTGTTCCACGGCTGCTGCTGCGGCTCCCAGCCTTGTAATTAAAGAAATCATTAGGACCCAGGCGGACTTAAAAAGAGATGGCATCAGACAGCAAATATGATATCATTGCTCAAAGTCAGCGACTGAAATGACACATAGAAATGGAAAGCAGATAAAGGGAGTGTTGGAAACTATAACCTTGGATGCAACAGGGACGTTCCTCTTAATGAGCATGCACATGCAAACGGAGACACCACTGTATTCAGCAGATCACTGCTTACAAAGCAGTGCTAGGAAAGCAGTGGTGCCATGTATTGCTTGTGAAATGGTTCAAACTGCCTCTGGCACCACATATCTTCTGGCTTGCTTGGATCACAACATTTTTGATTGATTGATTGATTGATTGATTGATTGATTTATCTTTGGATCAAATACACATAAAATGGAAATCCAAAAGGATAACATGCAAAAGTATAACACTTATTTCCAGCATGGTCCTTGGACAACTAGACAAGGACAAGGACACAACACAGAACACAAAGGAATAAGAAAAAACAAAACTGAATTAAAAACGATCTAAAATATCAGTAATTATCCACCTTGTGGAAAATCTGCTTAACCTGTCTTTTAAAAAGTCCACTACATGATACGAGTTGAGCAGTAGGTAAGCTACTTTGTATTCCTTCCAGCATTCCATATTAAATGAACATCACTGATGCTTCCATCACATGTTTTTAATGACGAGTCCTCTACAAAATCACAGAGAATCCTTCCCGACAGGATCAAGATCGTTGATGCTGCTCGTGTTCTCCGGTTGTGTGGAATCAATGATCTCCTGCTTCATTCACTATTGAGCTGATGGTAAATGCGATGGGACCCCGGAAAGTGCTTCTCATTAACAGAAACTAGCTTTTAATGATGTCCCGTCTCATTTAGACTGATGAGAAGAATTGATCCTCCCGCTGCCCGTTGACTGCTCGCTGTTTGACCTTTGGGCCGGAGTCACAGTGGTTAAACTGTAAGCCTGCCAGAGCGCTTTTATGTGAGGTCGGAGTGCTCTGCATCTGTCATGGGGAAAAGGAGAAGACGGCGAAGTAGGGAAATGTGGAGGTCAGAAATAACTCGGGTGATGATGAGGGTGAAAGTGACGATGATGCTGATGTTGCACTCTTTGCCGCCGCTACCCCGGGGCATCGTCTCCCAGCTGATCCCACGGGCTCCATCTATACCCTGCTAGACTCCGTCCCGTCCTCCCTGGTGACCCGCCATCGCCTGCAGGCAGCAGTGACAAATGAGTGACAGAGCAGGCACCTTGTCGCCTGTGTTCGGGGACCAAAGGAAGGTGCTCTGTGGTCATTATAGAGGACCAGGCGCCACTGCAGGGGGAAGCGGCAAATTATCTCACCTCGGTGCCCTCAGCTCACCTCTTTATATGCTAATGACGCTGCAAAGCTGTCTGATGTGCTAATTTGTAACAGCTTGGCCAATCGGCGAGGAGCTCTTTGGTTGCCATGGTGCCGCTCAGCAGGAACGCCTTGGTACCGGGGCAGCAGGTGGACGGCAGGACCGTTTGGTTCCTGTCCTGTCACCTTCATCTACCAGCTGTGTCCCACTTCCACATGTCACGACCCCAAGATAACCACCGCGGAGAGGTCACCCGGCCTCGTTTAGATCCGCAGTCCCCCCTTTAGTGTAAAAACAACCATTGTCTGAGGTCAACTAAGGACAAATTTGCCGTACAATGCAGAACCAGAATCTTCAGAGAACGGCACAGAAGGCCTGAAATGATGTATTACTCTGAAGCTGATTGAGATTAAACTTAATTAAAAACAGCATTAAAAGTTGTTCACCACATTAGACACATATTTCCTCAAATTTATTTCTGAAAGAATGACCTATTGAAAGAAGAAAATATTGTATGCATTGGGTAGGATTTATTAATGTGATATTGAGGACAAGAGCTTTGGAAATGAATAAAATTCACAATTTTCCGTCCTAATTTGGTGTCTAGGTAGAACAATTTTTCATGTAGGCACAATTATTTGTACAAAGCTCATCTGTAATACAATAAAATGGTGACGTCTGGAGGTTCGAGTGCCATCAGAATTTCAAATGTGAATAATAACAAAATATATTGTTTGTATAAGTAATTTTTTTTATTGGGGAGCAAGATGCATCTAATTTCTGTGGCTTGAATGTCATGTTCTAACATGCATGTACATGTGCTCAAGTCTCAACCCACTTTGAGTGAATTGTTTTAAGATAGTGAGTTATATTGTACCCTGTACTATACTTTTATATGCCTGGCATTGAAAATATGACTAATCTTCTACTTTTAAATAGAGCAACCACAGCTGGATTGGAGTTACCACAAGTCAAATGCAAATTACAGTTTATCTCCTTAAAGAAGTCCAGTAAATCAGTCGGGGACATTCAGGACATTTGGATGCTAATGCAAGTAGAGCGGAATGAAAGAGGTTATCCACCCCCCACTCTGAAAGGCCGCAAGTGCCCTAATCCACCACAATCACCTCAAAATGAACCAACTTTCCACTGGAGACAGTGGGCTCAACAATGGGACTTAGCTTCCTTTTCAAAGTACCGTCAAATCAGTCATTCTGTCATTAACGAGCTGTTGTAAAAACACTTTGTCTTTGCCAGTGGGAATGAGGAGGTGCAGGGGGAGGGGCCAGGGGGGAAGAGGAATTCCCATTCACAGGAAACTTTCACTGTAAAGATCCCTCCTCACGACAGATTCCTCCCTCCTCGGGTCCTCGCTCACCCTGCTACTAAAGCCCATGCTCCAATTAGGCCATGCATCTCAGGAAGAAGGGGAAGAATTGGGCTCTTTGCCTATAAAAAGGAAGAGACACTGCACCCGCCGGTGACTCCAATGAAGCTTCTGGGTCCTTTCAGGAAGGAAGAAATGGAAGAAGGGCCAGAGAGACAATAGCATTAGGTATCCTCTCTCATCAAGGCCGACACAGCCCTTTGCCCACCAAATTGCCAGTAAAAAGAGGATAATGGGAGATTGATGAGACCTAATGGTGTAATTCTTCAACTAACACCATTTGTTAACAATTTTTCACTCTTTTCCCCGTCTTCTGGCCTACTCGAGGGAAGAGGGGAAAGTGCTTTCATATGCCGTAAATCAGACATCGGGAGCCACATTAGTGGCTATAAGCCCTTACTTTGTTCAGCAGCTCACAATGCTCTTTTGTTTCGAAAATATATTGCCACTTCACCAGCTATTACTCACGTGAGTGTTACTCTTTGATAGCCATTTAAGTAAAACATCCATAAATTCAAATGTACAAAAAACACAAAAAAGTATGGTCGTTAGCTGATGAATCTCGTCCCCTGTACCTCAAACCCAGCGACGGACTAACATTAAGGGAGCTCGCCTGGATTATGGAGCTAGTTGAATCGGTTTAGAGCCCCCATCAATCTTCAGTCCAGCTTGTAGAAACGCTGTCCGTCAAAAACACTAAAAACCGGTGTGAACAATTTGCACTTATCAGGAATGAAAGGCCGCAGCCAGAGACGCCATGGAATGCCAGCACGCTGTGGTTTTTCTGGAAGGCAGGAAAAAGTAAATGAGGATCATTGACTGGAAATAAATTTAAAGTACTTGCCACACAAAGGGGCATTTCCTTGGGGGCTGTCGGCATGGCATCCAGATGAGGAGAAGGAGGTTGAAATGTGTCCACGGCTGATCAGACTGCAATGCATCGGCCAAAATAAGACTCTGTGACCCAGTCTCACCTTTCCTAACATTTCTGATGACCCCGGCTACCCCGTGTCACTCACAATGTAAAATAAGGCCCAATTAGGAATAATGGGCCTTGCAGTGTAAAATGTATTACCATGCAGATATGTTTAAGCACAGCAGTAATTGTTATTTCTGAAAGCCGTTCAGTATCTCAAAGCATTACGGAGGCGTCTTAAGAACTGGCTGCATAGAAAGGATGTGGGAAGAATGTAAAAGCATTTATGACTTATCTAAGAAACAATGAGCAAGTTTGGTGATATTTGGTACCGGAAGGTGGGGCAAAGCGGCGTGATGCACCGCCAGAGTTAAGCTGTGTTTGGCGTCCACGGTGCACAGGTTAAAGATTGATGTCTGCCCTAATCCCCCATCTCCTCCCACATGCAACACTCACTTTCTCCCCCCTTTGTCCCCCGTGACCCAAAGCTGAATCAAAGAGCGCCATTGAGCAGACCTGGAGTGCCAGCACACCCCATTGCACATGAAAAACCCAGATAGGTTCCCTTTTTGAGCCTCGAGAGGTAAAGCCCTGAACTTTTGAGGTCCACATTGTCCCAGTGCACTTTGACACAAGGCGACAATGGAAGCCCTATCTCCAGCTATAACGCAAGCTCAGAAGAAGGGGCAAGAAAAGCATTCAACCCGTCATTAACCCTTCTGCCTGGCTCATGGAAGCCAGAGAATGGGGTAGCTCCACCGTAACACCCTGCCCCATACACCTCAAACACCACCCTCCCAAAGTAGACCAACTACCCCCGGAGCGGTACAGCCCCCCCCTTTTGTCCCATTGTGCCATGAGTGATGGATTCTACCGGATGGGAATAAAATGAGGGCTGCAGAGAGTTTCATAGGCTTGATTGGCAACTTTGGATATGCAAACTGTCAAGAGAGTAGGCAGGAATAACTATGGTACACCTAAATGGGCCGGCCCCCGAAAGGAGAGAGGGCAAGGGCCACGGTGTTGACACATCATCATAATGATAAAGAAAAGAAGTCCCTGCAGAGAAACTCTCGAGTGCAGCTTGGCCTTTTCTTGGGTTAACTTGATCTCCTGTGAATGCTGATGGAGGATCATGCAGATATTTTTGGGGGGCATAAAAGGAGGCTGACGGTGTTTTTCGGTTGCCTCTTTTGAAGCGCAGAGGGCATTATAAATGCTAAATACCAAGCCGGACCAGATGATCACCATAGCCTGCGGCAATCAATAAGTGAATGGAGACCAGGTGGTGATGGCGCCATTCAGCAAGAAAGGAGGAGGACCAGGATTTTACCAAGTAGGAGAAGGAGTGAATGCACAATGGAGGTTAAGACCAGGGAGATCATAAAAGTGATTGGATGGTCTTGCACACATGAGCGGCGATGCTTTGATTAAGCACAAGGCGAGATGGAGGAGAATCAATAGATGTGTGTCGGATCTCAAAGCCCCGGGGGTGGACATAATACAGGGAGACAAAAACCCTATACGGACTCATGTTATGGGTGTTGCTCTAAGATCATTGTAGCTATGTTGAAACCTTTTTATAAAAAAGTAGATTTTTCTTAAAACTCATTTTCTATTATTATATTACCGTATATGTGGTTAACATGAGCTTAAAATATGTTTATTTTTTTACTATGGAAAATTCAAATACATCAGTATATATCCCATGAAGGTGTCTCAAAAAAGGCAGAAGTGGCTAAATGAGAGCACTAATCAGTCATGTGAACACCGTGTAGTGCGTTCTGGCGATTGCATTTAGGCTTCAAAAATGAGTATAAGTGGTGTACATTTATGAAGATTATCTTGCAGAATGAAACGTTTGAGAACCAGCAGTCCAAAATCCAAAAGAAAAATCTTACTGGCTTGTTTTCAAGGGAACCGGGGCGATGCTAACTTCCAGGATGGCCTCCCAAAACACTTTAAAACCCACCTGTACGCCACATGTTTGTGTTATTTTAATGACACTGACAAAATCTTCCACCTGTCCTTTGAACGAGCTGATGTATTAATGACGCTGCTCTGCGCACCATGTGATCCCAGCTGCCTAGCCGTGTCTAATGTGATCCAGGTACGGGTTCAGCCTTCACTAACTCTAATCCCTGCACACTTGGTACTTTCTTACCGTAATGCAAACATCGTGCAGAGGGGCTCGCTGAGCTGCTTTATGCAAACATTAGAAGATAAGCTTTACCACGTAAACTGTTACACATTAATGTGGATCAGGTGAAATCCCCCTTTTCTTCTCGCTCAAGGGAGCCGCATGGCATGAAAAAGAGGCTGTAACTTCCACACTGATTGAGGAACAAGGTGAAACGAAACACCTAAGTGTTTCTTATTTACCGTATTTGGATTTATCGGCTTTTAAGTGTGTCGCTGCACTTAAAGAGCAGCGCTGCCATATGTTGAGGTGCCTTGTTCTTGTGAAACAAATGATAAACCAGCAACACAGAACAGCTGCTTTCTTCTACAGCCACAACGGCACTCATCTGGATCAATTTAAGGAACGCCAGTGAGTGCAAACTGTAACATAGACGAAGAAAGATCTATATTTATTATCATGAAGCAATCTGTAAATGGTAATTGTCTAAATGACTGCTTGTACACCAGTGTAAGCTTTACTCAAAATCATTTTTCATACTGTAATTGAGCACATTCTCCTTATTTCACTTACATTTGCAATATCACCCCATATTGATATCCCCTTTGGATTACACGCATTTTAATGAACTCAACATCGGTGGGAATAATTTCCCCCGCTGAACGTTAATCATACATTGCTACTCTGTGATTTAATTACTGCCACGCTGCAAGCGGCTGCATTCGTCAATGTAATTAATGAGCGTATTATTCTGAATAATACCAGGATTTTCCTCAGCGATGGCAAGAAAAAAATAATAATCACGCTGATTATGTGCTTAAAAAAACTTCAGGAATCAATATTGCAAATATGAGCCCCTCTTTTTTCCCCCACTGGCTTTGCTATCGCAGAATGAAAATCTCTATATCAAATCATTTTCTGCGGCGAGACGATCTAACAGATGATTAATGGCCGCCGGGGCTTTGACCCTCAAAACCCTGCGTGATGCAAGAAATTGAACATGTTTGAAAAAAGGCTCCCTCTGGAGTTTTCACTCAAAGTTTTGTTTACATTCAAAGTTTCTCATCAAAAAACACCGTATGTGTCCTTCGAGGTCTGACCAACATGCTGAATGCATTTTCTACATCACATCGCATTTTTATGAACGTTTTGATGCGGTTTACGTTGGCTTTACATCTTCTTTGTTATCTTTTACTCCAAACCTAATGTTGGTCTGCAGATGGTTTTTGATTGTTTACATTGTGTTGACTTGGATTCGCAGTCTTCTGTGAACTCACGATGTTCAAGACTCACGTTTGACTTGAGAAATGAGGGTAAATTACAAACACACAGCAAATAATCCAGATATCTGTACTTGATGTAAGTAAATGTGACAGTAACAAGGGAATCCAGGAAAATCAACTACTTTCACCAGCAGAGAAGCACTACCAGAAACTCATATACCCTCCACTTGCACCTTTATATTCAAACAAGCGTTGACATTGAGTATAAAACTAAATGGATGAAGTGGAGGTTGAGGAGTATTTTTGCAGTTCTGCAGAGTCTCCATTGAGACCTCTATGTGTAGAAATGTACCATCCAGCATTTCATGCTATGAGCTCAGCTAATTAATACAGATATTGAAATGCTGCAACGGAATGTTTCTTTAAACTTTTCCCAGAATGACTTTGCATACTCCAAGGGGAAATGGAAAGTCATTCAGCGGTGTGGAACTCACAGCGTTTGTCCTTCTACCAACCTGGTCCCAGATGGTTTTTGATCACTTTGAACCTCACAGCCGTGGGTGCCGATGAGCCAAGCGCTCCCCCGGCCAGAGTGTAATTACAATACCGATACCTTAACCTCTTGTGTGTGAGTTATGGGCAGGAATTTAAGTAATCTATGATTTAGCTACCTGGAGAGGGTCCGTACGTTGTTTGCTTTTTTATATAACAGAGCTTTTTCATGTCAGTATTGCGCTATTTCCCGAGAGGAGTACATTACTGACATTTGCTAGGATTTCTCTTATTTGCATTTCAGGCAAAGGACTTATTCCTCAATGTAGACGTACAGATACGAGGCATACACCTCACACGAGGATGTATATTGACAGCAGATCAAAAGAAGCTGTGTCACTATACTGTCACACAAGCCTTTCCAGACATTTCAGAGCCCTCTGTTGTTGGGTTTATTTATAAATTTTTTAGAGAGACAGAGACAGAGACAGTGATAACATGCAGTCTTCTCTCGGCGCTAAATCCAAAACACGCTCTGAAGTCTGCATTGATGTACAGTATGGCCGCCGTGTTTGTTAGGTCGCTGTGCTACATCACGTGTCATTTTTGATCATCTTTGAAAGCATAAATGGAACGAGTAACAGTGCAAACGTGAACGCAGGTCTGTGACTTGCAGCCCAGCAGTTGTAACCGGCACAGACAGCGATAGTATAATAAACAGGAAATTAGGAAACTATAAGGTTTGTCTCACTTTAAAGCTGCTGCTGTTGCAGTTTTACTGGCGGAAACGCAGCAATAACCATCTCTAAAGCTTTATGATGACTTTGGGGGAACGAGAGAGTCTGTGAAGAGAAGTCAGAACTCAAAAAACATCCTCACACATAAGGCAATAGTTTGTCTACACGACAAACGCTCAACACATCGTCACCACATGTTGGAGTTGCAGATTGCAGATTTGTGTTCTAGATGTTCAAACGCTTTTCAAATGTCGCTTATTAAAAACTATGCTTTTGCAATATTAATAATAAAATGCTCCATGACGTCACCCATTGGTTTGTGGGCTAAGGTTCGGCATTTTGGCCGTCTTCATCATGTTTGTTTTTTTTGCAACCAGAAGTGAGGGGGCGGAGCTAAATTCAACCCAACGCTGAATAAGACAATTTAGGGGACCAAATTGTTACAATAACCTATCATGAACTGAAAACACACTGTGAAATATAGAGTTCCGAGAAAGAGCACAGACAACAACATGGTAGCGACCTGTCAATCAGCAGGTAGCCCCGCCCCTAAAGCATCCCCTGCTTTCTGGTCTGTTGGACTCTAAATGGACCATAATGTACTAAATGAACATCATGCTGGATTGAAGAAGACTTGAAACTAGAGATTGAGACCATAAACTCGTGTTTACAATGTTTATGTAGGGTCATTTTCTCATAGATTTCATGCCTTCTGACTTGTCATTTGAGATAATGCACGATTGAATCCCAGGTGATGTTGGGACTTTGAAAATCTTTGACTCTGGAAATCATGAGCGTATGCTAGTCCTGCCCAATGTGTAATACGTCCTGGGATAACTTCTGTTGTGACATGACACTATAAATAAAATTGAATTGAATTGAATTGAAGTTTAAGGCAATCCCATGTTGGCTTCACTTTTCAGAACCAAAGGTAGCCGCCTGGTTGTAAAAGCAGGTTTGCTTTAATGGCAGCTCCTGGAGTTTGTTTGAAATGACACATGAATCGACACACCAGCACCAGCAGCACCAGCAGCACCGCTGGGGGTAGTAAACCGTGAGCAGACCCATCAGGCTTCATCGTTTTCTTGTGACTTCCATGTGTATGTGGCTCTGCACTATAACTCTGCTGGGAAAGGTGGCCGTTAACAATGTAATGCCATAAAAAAGTGAATTTTCTGAATGCAAACACATTGACTGAGTACTGCTGCAAGAATGTCAGCCATAAATAATATGAACAATTGGGTTGATAGTGAAAATCTTTAGGATCGCAGCTTTAAAAAGCCCACAGCGCTGCTACAGCAGCCACAGTACTGAAACCACAGCATGCCCTCATTCATTCTGTAGCAAGTGAGTCACATGGTGCCAACAGATTTAGCAACAAGGTTCTGAAACGTTTGCCGATATCACAAATGCTTGAATTTGTGACATTTTTGAAAAACTGCAGTAGCCTGGATTATATTCTTGTTTCAAAGGAAATACTCTGGTGCTATGCGTAAATTATATTTAGCACAGGAAAGTCTGCCACACACAGCTATAGTGAGGAAGCTCTAAATTCAGCCTCTCAAGATTGACTCTCACTTCCTCTGAGGTTTATGTCAGGAAGGATTCACACTCCAAGCAACCGCCCGTTTGCCGCCGAGTCTTCTTCGTTATCATCTCCAATGTGTGCTTAATTTGCCCGCTCAGCTCCGGCCTTGTTTGAGGGGATTTGAGGGGGGGCGAGATTGCTAATCCCAACTTTGAACATGAATCGGCGACCAGGGGGAAAGGCCTCCTGGATTCTCAGCCTCTTTCTTATGATAATGGTCCAATCAGCGTGGCCGGAGTGATGAAAATGCCAGCCCGGCTTATCTCAGTGGGACAGCTTGGCGTTGGGGAGGGAGGCCTGTCATAAAGACAACAAGAACCTGTTTTGAAATGAGGAGGGGGGCACAGCTCTTATTTCTGCTCGCTGGTTGGAGCCGTGTGTGTGTGCATACACATTTGAGTAAAACGGATGAAAATTGTGTTTGTGGGTATTTGCATTCGCGTGAATGCACGGTATACAGGATATGCGTGTGTGTTTATAGATATCCGGTGTTTATGCTTGAATATGTCTTTTTCTCCGGTTGATTGGGACAGGTGGGAGACCGGGCACCGGGCTCACATTTCTGAAATGACTAGGAGATTACCTTTTCCATTTGAGGACTGCTAAATATTATATTATCTTTATCTTAATGAACCTTCGGGGTCATATATTGTACTGTAGACTGTTTTCTGAACTGAAAAGTGAAAAGGATTGCGTGATACGAGTGTGTGCGTGTGTCCTTCAGTGCCAACCTCGTGGACACGACAACAGGTGCCGTCGGTCATGGTCGGTGGAGCTGCGCGAGAGTTCAGTCGCATTGCGGATGCATTCGTCAACGGGAAGCATTATGGCATTTGGCACGGGTGAAATGTGTTACCTATTGGTAAGGTGGCGGCTCTTGCCAGCTGGGGAGGAGCAGCAGGATGGGAACTGGCAGCGCGTCCGTCGCTGTACATGCGAGCTAGAGTTACAGCGAAGGCATTACGCCAGATTACAGGGCTAAGCGGGGCTGTCTCTCTGCTGGTACTCAGAGGGCCTCTAGCTGGACTGGACACACAGCTGTTCCTGGCCGCTCCGCACCAGACACTCAGGCGTCCAATAAAACAGCATGCATTGTGTGTGTGTGTGTGTGTGTGTGTGTGTCGCTGTTTGTCTTGTTGGAGTGTCCCATTCCTGCTTGAGCTGCCCCGATGGGAACGGCCCCTCTCATCGCCCCACTTTCCCCCCGCGTGACGACGGGACAGCCTTCTGCGACGCGCCGACGTAGCTCATCGGAGAGCCCCCCTGGGACCACAGCCTGGAACGAGAGGCCATTATCACCGGAGAGTCCACCGCACCGGAGATAAGAGAAGCCTGCAGGCGACCGGCACTCTTTCTGTCAGTACCCAGGAACAGCCACATGACGCTCAGATCTCCAAATTAAATTCTCATTCCTATTCCTCTCTCTCACTACCCATTACCTCAGATGTTCCTGGACAGTCTTTATTTCTCTCCCCAGTTCCTTGTTCATCTCTTTTCCCGCCAGGCTTTTTTTGTTTTTTTTTGCTCCTCCTTTCTCTCTAATAACTCTGGATTGGCAGGGCCCAGGTGGGGATTGTGCTTGTCACCGGTGGCGGAGGGAGTGGATAACAAGCGGGCAGAGGAGCACGGCGATTATGAGCCCACCCGCCTTCAAAAAAGAAAGAAAAAACAGCTCTCTCCATCAGAGGATAGGAATGGCATGTACAGTGTGCCAGCGGCGCTCTCCGACCCATGATCTCATTTTCTATTAGCACAGAGTAGAGATGGACATCGTATCCCGGAAGAGGACATGTGTTGTGTTTGTGACCTTTGGGCTCGGGTTACATTATGTGTGAAATATGACTGTGACATCATGTACATAATCATTAGCACAAGGTTGCAATTGAATGTGGACGTGGAATGCAAATTGTCAGAACTAATTCCAAGTCTTCACAGCAGACTGAACTCCAATTTCATTAACAAGAAAGACACCAAAAGTCCTCTTTCCCTATCATCCATCTCAGTTCACTTTGAGTTTTCTTTTCCGCCCCTTCGCTGAAATTTAAACCCCTCCTTATTTATTACTGGGTGGAGTGGAGAGGATCCACCTCTGTCAAATTTCCTTTAGGCTACTCTGTTGGACACCAAACAATGACAGCAGTTATACCGGAGCAGATTTAATAGAGGAACTTGACTAAGTGGATATGAAGGAAGTCCTTTTCCATTCTGCGTGTCCTTGTCAGCTCTGCTCACAACGCTGGAAGGAGGATGCGTGAAGTTCTAGGAACACATGCAGAGTGGCAGAGCTACTTCAGTTCAAAAGTTAAGGCAGAAGACTGGTACAGAAAGCAGTTCTTGTTCAGGCGTATGCTGCCTGGGTGTTGCTAGGTAGCATATTTGAATTGATTGAAATGAGCTGAAGGTGGAATTGGTTCCAAATGCTTTTTTTTTACCCCTTGTGGATGAGTGCATATTGTTCAGAGCAGAGGTGGCCAAACTTTTTGGATTGCTGGCCATATAGAGAAAAATATAAGGAGTCACAGGCAACAGTCAACACTACTAAACACTACAGCTGTTTGTTGGATTGCCCACATATTACACTTTTTTCTTTTTCTTTTTTTTTTGCATCTGCTGCTCACTAATTGTACATAATTTGATACTTTAAAACTCAAATACATTTATGATTTTATGTGTAAATAAGTAAAGTCAAAACAGGCAGAAATTGCCAGATTTTGAAATACTTGAAATATTACGATGCAAATGTAAATATAAGATGTAAATCTGTAGGTCTACCATTAAGATGTGTGTCCAAATGGGAAATATTGATTTCTCTGCAAAAGGTTGAGACAGAGATAATGTCACGACATTTAGTTGGTTCAACTAGGATGTGTAGTGTACAGGAAGTACCATTAATTAGAAATATGCTAAAGTAATTTTCTCGTTTATTTTTTTAAAAAGCGGGCTGTCATTTGTCCAACCCCAGTTTTATAGCATAACAGAGTAGTTGACATGTTAGTAAATATGATGAAGACTTCTAACATCTAGTAGAAACATGTAATTGCATTTGGTGTCCTTCAGTAACAATAATAAAGTGTTAAATGCATAACAGGCTATTGAAATGAGAGATTAGAAGAGATCAATGATGGGCAGTATATGAAGGTAAAAACACTTCAAATTAATAAATTAATAAGACTCCCATTTGGGTAAAAATGAGAGTAAGGTAAAGAGACATTAACCCCCACGTACAGTTAGCATGAGATCCATTGTGATTCTCCGTGTTGGTGAACATCTGGCTAATGAATCCTGGTTCACGGGGTCTGCATGATGATCCAGTCTGTTGGCCCTCATCGGGCCGGAGCCCGGGATCAACACAAACTGCTGTCTCACTGCTTCCTGATTAGACTGTACATAAATTAATACCGGCGGGTTGACACATCATCAGAGCTGCCTCGGTGGAAACAGAAAAGACAGGTGTCCCTCTGGCATGCACATCCACTGTGTGTGTGTGTGTGTGTGTGTGTGTGTGTGTGTGTGTGTGAAATAATAATACTGAGAGAAAGGGGTCTACAGTGTTAATCTGTCACACTCTGCCATGCCTGTCTACGTTCAACCGAATGTTCATCAATCACGTTGTGAGCACACACACACAAACGCACACACACACATTTCCACCTGACAGTGCCAGCGCGTCTGCCAGAAAGTGACTCGGACCACCCGTCGACGCACACACACACATTTCCACCTGACAGTGCCAGCGCGTCTGCCAGAAAGTGACTCGGACCACCCGTCGCCATCGTCCCCTCCTCTGGCATATGTGGCACCTGCCACATGCTGCCTCTGACCAGCTACAGCGACTGGAACCAAATATTCCCCGCTGCACCGGCACGACCGCACTCATCCAAAACACCGACCCCACAAAAGGCCTTACAACTGTGGGGCACCTGCAGCCCTGAGCTCATCCAGTCCGGAGAGGAAAACCCTTAAAAAACAGCCCATACCCTCCTCCAAACTCCACCTCTTACACATGACAATCGTGACACCGCGACAGGCGGCGTTTTGGGAATACAAGAGCTCATCAATCATCGATTAGCTCACAATTTTTATTTGTCGTGTCGAGCAAAAACATGCGATCACTTTGCTCCGTTGCACATCCGAGATGCTTTTCTTCCGCTCCCATGAAAGGTTGATTCTCCGTGGTGCCGCCCAGTTTCACCACGCTGCAGATGCACAGCTTGCAGGAAGGGAAAAAGAAAGAAACACATCCTTAGCATTGAGAGCTGCAAGCAGGTGTGAAAACAAGCCCACGATGATGATGAGGAGGAGGAGGAGGACAGGGAGGAGGAGGAGGAACAAGAAAAGGAGGAAGGAATGAGGGAGAGGTGAGGTATGCTACATGCTTCGGTACAGGCTGTGGGGTTTTTAGTCTGTGGCTCCTTCATGTGGCAGAAGCCCATTAATCATTCCTGCTCACTGACGGGACCTCTGCAACTCATAGAGACACACTTACCCCCCCCCCCCCCCCCCCCCCCCCACACCCCCCCACACACACACACACACACACACACACACACATGCATGAGCACCCACGCCCGTGCCTCCGCCCCCGGCTACATACACAGAGGAGCACGCCCTAATTTTACCATTGATCATCTCTCACCCACGCCACCGTCCCAATCGAGCTGTCCATCCGTCTCCCTGCTTTTGATAAGCTCTGGCAAACTGCTCATGAGCGCTCAAAGTCTGCTTTCATTTTCTTTTAGCCACTTGGCAGCCGCTGAAAGAGAACGTAATCTCAACATCGCACCAGAAGAAAAATAAACTCGGGGTGAAATGCTACGTAAACTGTGAAACGACATCAAAACAGGACAAGAAATGAGAAGCAGTAAAGCGGCTTTCTCAGTAAACACGGAGCAGGAACCTGATTACAAACCTGAACGACTGAAAGAGACTTTGCGACCTATGTATTATTAGTAATACATCACATGCAGCTGTGGCTAAAGTTGGTTTAGCCCCAAGCACAGATCTCATTTCTGGCCTTGCATGCAACGATGCTGCATACTGTATATTTATACATTATTAATATACAATCAAGCAATCATACAATTTAGGATGAATGACATTTGTAAACATTCTTTATAAATTAATCACCTGGCAGTTGAGGAACCAAACGCAAAAACATTGTTTGCAGAGATTAGACTTCTAGTAAAAACTTTTTGTTTGAAAGCTTTAACTTTCCGGTCTGCAATTAAATATTTGTGTGAGATGTCTTGATTGAAAACAGTGAAATAACTGATATTCCTTTTATACAACTCATATCTCTAGGAAACTATTTCCCTTCACGAAACATATATATATTACACTATCACTGTAAAAGAAATGTCTGATTCAGCTTTCTGAAAGTGTTATAATCAAAGTCGCCACTAGGGGCTATCAACTCCACAGGTTTTCTCCACTTGAGAGCAGAAACTCTTCCCCCAAGCTTCAGTCAGCAACCACTTCTCATGACAAAGGATTAAAGGCTGAGCACATTACAGAATGTGTATTATTCCAGCAGTATGCATTTCACTAATGGATCCATCAAAGATTTGATGGAATGAAAGAAAAGAGAAACATTTTTAATCTGAAGCAGAACAACCACAGTTTTCCACATTACTCCAGCATGTGCAAACTGGAGCTGATTTTCATTTCTGTGTGAAAATAAGGAGTGTGTGTGTGTGTGTGTGTGTGTGTGTGTGTGTGTGTGTGTGTGTGTGTGTGTGTGTGTGTGTGTGTGTGTGTGTGCGTTTTCTGTTCAAAGAGACAATAATTACTCTGCAAAAAGTATCCAGCGAGATGAGAAGGCACAATAAACAAATTATACCCTTGAAGTTTTCTGCCAACTGCATGCCAATTTGAGTGGTACAAATATGAACTGTATGGCTTTAACCCGTTCGCTTGTTGAAAACATGGTGATCATGGTGAACGTGGTGTGTGAGATGTGCTCCGGTTGAAGTGGTGAATGCAAACACATGAGAACACATCAGAACACATCAGAATACATGAGAAACACATAAGAACACATGAGAACACATGAGAACACATGAGAATACATGAGAACACATGAGAATGCATGAGATTACATGAGAACACATGAGAACACATGAGAACATATGAGAACACATGAGAACACATGAGAACATATGAGAACACATGAGAACACATGAGAACACATGAGAACATATGAGAACACATGAGAACACATCAGAATACATAAGAAGACATGAGAAACACATGAGAACGCATGAGAACACACAAGAATACATGAAAACACATGAGAACACATGAAAATACATGAGAACACATGAGAACACATGAGAACACATTGGAACATATGAAAACATATGAGAACACATGAGAATACATGAGAACACATGAGAACACATTGGAACATATGAAAACATATGAGAACACATGAGAATACATGAGAACACATAAGAACACATGAGAAACACATGAGAACATATGAGAACACATGAGAAACACATGAGAACACATGAGAACATATGAGAACACATGAGAACACATGAGAAACACATGAGAACATATGAGAACACATGAGAAACACATGAGAACACATGAGAACATATGAGAACACATGAGAACACATGAGAATACATGAGAACACATGAGAACACATCAGAATACATGAGAACACATAAGAACACATGAGAACACATGAGAACACATGAGAATACATGAGAACACGTGACAACAAGGGCTGCACGGTAGTGTAGTGGGTAACACTGTCGCCTCACAGCAAGAGGGGTCCCGGGTTCGATTCCCGGATAGGTTAATTGATGACTCTAAATTGCCCGTAGGTGTGAGTGTGAATGGATGTCTGTCTCTACATGTCTCCCTGTGATAGACTGGTTACCTGTCTGTCTCTATCTCAGCCCTGTGATAGACTGGTTACCTGTCTGTCTCTACATGTCTCCCTGTGATAGACTGGTTACCAGTCTGTCTCTACATGTCTCCCTGTGATAGACTGGTTACCTGTCTGTCTCTACATGTCAGCCCTGTGATAGACTGGTTACCTGTCTGTCTCTACATGTCAGCCCTGTGATGGACTGGTTACCTGTCTGTCTCTATATGTCAGCCCTGTGATAGACTGGTTACCTGTCTGTCTCTACATGTCGGCCCTGTGATAGACTGGTTACCTGTCTGTCTCTACATGTCAGTGATAGACTGGTTACCTGTCTGTCTCTACATGTGTGAATGGAAATGTACCCCTACCATCTACATACAAACTACTTAACTATTTAAACAATGCAAGCTGAATGATTTCTCTGTCACTGTCGCTGTCCTAACAACAGATACAGGAAAAAGATGTGAAAGCCATCACATCCCATCTCTCACCTCTGTCTGACAGATACAGACTATATTTTCATAGTGTTTTTTTGTTGACCCACTGCTGCTGCGTCAAAATAATTTTCCAGTCTGGGATTAATAAAGTAACTGTATTCTAATATATTCTAACAATTAATCAACGTTTGAAAGTCATACAATATCACACTTGTCACATTTTTATGCAAAGCTGGGAGCGTTTTAGAGAGGTGCAGCAATTTTTCAGCTTTGGTTTGCGTCTGGTTGCTAGGATACAGAAGTAAAACTGTTTGTAGAGTATTTGTTCTGGATGAAGGGGAGGCTTAAGGCTGTGGGGAGAGAGGAGGCACCCGCCGGTCCATGTGGTTTTATCTCGGCGAATGCGATCGTTGAGTTCGAGAGCTGAACACTTGCTTATTGACCAAACACTGATGTTACATCAGTACTCAGTATCGGCTGATAGTCAAAGCCCAAATATTTGTATGAGAAATTTAAAAAATCTGTATAGCCCTGATGGATCTCCTCCATAAAGGAGGGATAGAAAGCATCCTCTGGGTAATATTTTGCTCATTGCTTTCCACCGTTGAGTGGCAGAGATTAACAGACTAACGAGGTAACGATTTCCTCATTCCTTCTGCCATCTGCCCCCTTACAGGGATTTCACTGGGAGAGGAGTCACCACACTGGGAGAGGAGTCACCACACTGGGAGAGGAGTCACCACACTGGCAGGGAGAGGAGTCCCACAGGGAGAGGAGTCACCACACTGGGAGAGGAGTCCCACA